>NC_091187.1:2236256-2339940 GCF_040958095.1 Procambarus clarkii | reverse complement strand
AATGATACACACCACTGGATATGCTGATGATATAATGATACACACCACTGGGTATGCCGATGATATAATGATACCACTGGGTATGCTGATGATACAATGATACACACAACTGGGTATGCCGATGATATAATGATACACAACTGGGTATGCTGATGGTATAATGATACAACTGGGTATGATGATGATATAGATACACACCACTGGGTATGCTGATGATATAATGATACACACCACTGGGTATGTTAACATGCAGAACATTCTTAACTCTGTATTAGACTCATGTCAGGACCTAGGTTTAATTATCTCAGCAGAGAAAACAAAGATACACAATCGGCGCCCACCCAGGCAGGGAGGAGCTGTTCGCATGATGCAACTGTCTGATGGCTCCCAGCTTGACTATGTAAACAGATTCAAATACCTTGGCCTTGAGGTGCCACTGTATGGTCCTGTTGTATTCAGACTCTGTCGTCAGTTTAAAGAGAGGCTCCGAGCTCTCAAGGCTGTTGCAGGTTATCACTCAGGCTATGGTGCCAATTTCAGAATTGTCAAAATGATGTACCTTGCATACATCAAATCTTTAGTGTATTATGCTGCACCTCTGCTTGTTTTGATGCCTGAAAGAGAGCTGGAGGGCTTGAAAAATTGCAGAACGAGGCCTTGAGGATAATCCTTGGGTGCCCTCGTACCACAAAGATACTTAATATGAGAAAGGAACTTAATATTCTGAGCGTTGTTGATCGTGTTACTGAAATTAACTGTCAAATTGGTATAAAAATGCTTAGGCTAACTCATCCTAATCCTTGCACAGAAGCCCTCCAGAATTTCTTTATTGAAGATCAGCATTGTTTCAAATGGATAACAAAAACTGGAGCTCAACTCAGAATGTATCAGGTTCATGATTTGAAACAAGAGAAACAACAACGGCACTTTCCTGCAACGTGGGAGGTTACACCCTTTCCAGTTTTAATCCCTCCCTTTCCACCCAAGAAACAAATTAGAGATCAGCCCAAGCTTCGTCTTGAGGCAAAGCTCAACGCCATAAGCCATATTGACGCTCAGTCCACAGAGCATTCTCTCTCTCAAATCATGTACACTGATGGTTCCCTACACCGCACCACGGGTGCAACTAGAAGTGCAGTTGTTCTGACAATGGGCGATGGCCTATACTTTGAGTGGGGAGTCCGTATAAACAACTGGGCCTCTACCCTTCAGACTGAACTATTTGCCTTGATCCTTGCACTGAAATGTGTACAAGTCTCAAAACTTGATACATTAATTGTAAGTGACTCCTTAACTACCTGACTTGTGAGTGCTTGGTCCACCAGGTCCCAACTACCCCTATCTGCTTCCCCTCCCACCTCTGTGGCAGGGTTGAGCCCCAAGCTCCCAATGATGACCACCTCATCACATGGAGTGACTCCATCTCTCATTGTAACAACTGGGCCTCTTTGTCCCCCCCCCCCCTCATACTGGGGGTGCTCGGTGCTGTTCCCTCCGCAGTCACACTCACACGATTCCTTCCAGTTCTAATACGTTCCAAGCTTTATTTGGTTCTGCTACATGGACTAAGTATTTTGATCTTAGTCATGTTGATTCTACTCGTCCTGATGATTTATTCATCCATAAACACCAAGTAGATTTGGTGGATACCTTTGTCATTTTTATCCCCGCGCCTACTGGTACGTGTTTCTTTGCAGCGCCTTCTAGGGAAACAGCTGTCTGCTTAGCCTCGTTGTCCGGCATTGGGAAACCCCGGTTCGGATCTCCAAAAATGCCTAGTTAAATGCTAGGATTTACATTGCTATTCTCCCGCACCATGTAGCGACTGGTGATAGCTGTCAATGCTATCAATCAGAGCTATCGATGTGCTTTAATATACCTAGTAATCTCTCTCATTTTTTTTTTACAAAGTATCTGTCAATTTTTTATAAATTTTGCTACAATATACCTACTTAAAATTATCCATTAGATTAAGGACCTTCTCGAAACGCTGCATACACTAGTAGCTTTACAAGAATGTAAACACCATGCTATGTACCCCTAACAAACCCAATGTTCCTTGTGTGTGTTTTTTTATACTTCATATTTAAAGTTATACCCATTGTTTCATGTTTTGTCTTGTGCTTGTCCCAAGTTTGTTCACCTCACCCAAAATTGTTGTACCATATCACCTCACCCAAATGCGAGTATAAATATGGATGTATAATGCATGTTTACAGGTTACAGTTGTATGTGTAAACTAGAGTCTTTGAAAATGTATAAAGTTATTACGAAATGTGTTCAGGTGTTGCGTCAGACTAGAAATAAAAATAAATTTTGGAGAAATGATTTTTCAATTACCATTGACAGTGAAAAGAAACATAAGAAATATTGAGAAAATTCATGTTAGAATTATTAATCTTACCTTTTCGGTCATATTTAACAACATATGTTTTCAAGAAAGACTGCTGCCAAAATATACAAATATATATATATATATATATATATATATATATATATATATATATATATATATATATATATATATATATATATATATATATATATATATATATATCTCGAAGTCTCTACTTCTTTTGTAGGGTCTGATGGTGTAGTGGGTTAAAGCATACTAGTTATGGCAGCTACTGGAAGGTAGTTGTGCTTTCTGGGTTCGAGTCCCACTGGTGGGTGTTGTCCAAAGATTGTTAATCTTCACTTGTGGTTTATGCAAGTATAGGCTTATAAGCTGGACACGAGTTCTCTCACATTGACAGTGGCTTGACGAAAAATGCAGACTAACCTCACACTCATCTGGTGCCCTCGAGAAGTGGAGATATTTGAGATGTATATATATCTCGAAGTCTCTACTTCTTTTGTAGGGTCTGATGGTGCAGTGGGTTAAAGCATACTAGTTATGGCAGCTACTGGAAGGTAGCTGTGCTTTCTGGGTTCGAGTCCCACTGGTGGGTGTTGTCCAAACATTGTTAATCTTCACTTGTGGTTTATGCAAGTATAGGCTTATAAGCTGGACACGAGTTCTCTCACATTGACAGTGGCTTGACGAAAAATGCAGACTAACCTCACACTCATCTGGTGCCCTCGGGAAGTGGAGATATTTGAGATGTATATATATCTCGAAGTCTCTACTTATTTTGTAGGGCCTGATGGTGTAGTGGGTTAAAGCATACTAGTTATGGCAGCTACTGGAAGGTAGTTGTGCTTTCTGGGTTCGAGTCCCACTTGTGGGCGTTGTCCAAAGATTGTTAATCTTCACTTGTGGTTTATGCAAGTATAGGCTTATAAGCTGGACACGAGTTCTCTCACATTGACAGTGGCTTGACGAAAAATGCAGACTAACCTCACACTCATCTGGTGCCCTCGGAAAGTGGAGATATTTGAGATGTATATATATCTCGAAGTCTCTACTTCTTTTGTAGGGTCTGATGGTGTAGTGGGTTAAAGCATACTAGTTATGGCAGCTACTGGAAGGTAGTTGTGCTTTCTGGGTTCGAGTCCGACTGGTGGGTGTTGTCCAAAGATTGTTAATCTTCACTTGTGGTTTATGCAAGTATAGGCTTATAAGCTGGACACGAGTTCTCTCACATTGACAGTGGCTTGACGAAAAATGCAGACTAACCTCACACTCATCTGGTGCCCTCGGGAAGTGGAGATATTTGAGATGTATATATATCTCGAAGTCTCTACTTCTTTTGTAGGGCCTGATGGTGTAGTGGGTTAAAGCATACTAGTTATGGCAGCTACTGGAAGGTAGTTGTGCTTTCTGGGTTCGAGTCCCACTGGTGGGTGTTGTCCAAAGATTGTTAATCTTCACTTGTGGTTTATGCAAGTATAGGCCATATATATATATATATATATATATATATATATATATATATATATATATATATATATATATTATTAAATATGACCGAAAAAGAAAGATTAATAATTCTAACACGAATTTTCTCAATCTTTCGTACATTACGCTTCACTGTTGGAGGTAAATCAAAAATCACTTCTCCAAAATTCATTTTTATTTCTAGTCTGACTGATTCGTGATCAGATATACAAGGCAGAGAATGAAATCAAAGACAACAAAACGCAACTACTTCATGCTACAAACGAGTGGAGAAATAGCAACATCGACCATAGTATCCGTACCCGCATTGAGCAACACCTCGACATCCTCACAGACCAACATCACCTCAGCACTGAAACAAGGATTATCAAGAAACTAACAACATTATATGGAGGACCTATGGCAATTCCACGACCAAGAGATGGCTTCCTGAACCTTGCAGGAATTAACCTCACTGAGGACCAAGTCACTCTCCTAAATCTGGGCATAAACTGTCATGTTATGTCCAGACCGAGTGAAATGGCCCGGAAAGTAGAGTTGGAAATTCTGTTGGACGACATATTCGACCTCGAGACACAAAAGAAGGTCACTACCAAAGATACCTTACAAGCAGAACTTATTGCAGAAGGAGGAAAGAATCGAGGCAACTACAGAAGCACCATACTGTCCCCCGAGCTTAAAGCGGCAGCTAAAAGCCTTCGTGAGAACAAGGAGATAGTTGTCAGGAGAGGTGACAAGTCGCCAATATATGTCATTCTTAAAAAAGACGAATATCTGGCGAAAATGAACATCATACTCTCTGACCAAACTAAGTTCCAAAGGGTAACGAAGGACACTACAGCCGAATTAAAAGCAAAGGTCAACAAACTGATCGAAACTGTGAACGCCAAGAAATCCGGACTCCACCTGCCAAAGATCATTGGGGAATATAAACCTGGATATGCGTATGGAAATGTCAAGACGCACAAGCCTGGAAACCCACTTCGGCCAATCATTAGCCAGATACCCACACCCACGTACAGACTGGCGAAGCGACTCAACGGCCTGCTGACTCCTTATGTTCCTTGCGCCTTCAGCCTGAAGTCTCCAAAGGAATTTGTGGACTTACTGCGGGGCGCACGGGCCACAGGGATAAGAGCCTCGTTGGACGTAGAATCGCTGTTTACCAACGTACCTGTGGACGAGACAATCGGAATGATAGCCGACAGAGTGTATCGTGATCCAGCCTGTACTCCTCTTGACATGCCAGAAAGTATTCTGAGGAAACTACTCCAAGCTTGTACTAAAGAGGCACCCTTCTTGAGCCCGGATGGGCACATGTATAAGCAAGTAGATGGGGTCGCCATGGGTTCTCCCCTAGGTGTCCTGTTTGCAAACTTCTACATGGGTACCATCGAGCAAAAAGTCTTAGTCGACATGAACTTGAAACCGGCCATATACTGCAGGTATGTTGACGACATTTTTACACAGGTACCTGATGTCAGACATCTGCAGGAGCTGAAGGAGGCATTTGAGCAGAGTTCCGTGCTGCGTTTCACTTACGAGACGGAAAAGGATGGGAAGCTGCCTTTTCTAGATGTAACAGTCATGGAAAAGGGCGGAGGTTTCCACACTGCGGTCTACACAAAGGAAACAAACATAGGAATGTGCCTAAATGCCAACAGCGACTGCCCTGACAGGTACAAGAGGAGTGTTGTTAACGCATACGTCGACCGTGCTCTCAGCCACAGCTCAGAATGGAAGCAAGTCGACGAAGAACTCTGTAGGGTAAGGCAGGTCCTAGTCAATAACGGCTTCTCCAATGGTTTCATCGAAGACATCATAAGAAGGAAAGTGAAAAGCCATGCAACCTCCGAAGAGACAACTAACACAACACCTATACCCCTTATTAGACTATTTTACAGGAACTTCTTTTCCACAGCTAATAAAACGGAGGAAAGGGTCCTGAAAGATATTGTTAATAGAAACGTTATCCCTACAGACAAAAATCAGAGGATACAACTGACGATTTACTATAAAACCAGAAAAACGGCCAGCCTACTCATGAGAAACTCTCCAGACACAAAACAGAACGCTTTAAAAGAGACTAACGTCGTCTATGCCTTCAAATGCCCACTTGGGGACTGTAAGCTCCAAAAAACCCAGTATATAGGCAAGACAACAACATCTCTTTCTAGGCGTTTAACGATGCATAAGCAACAGGGCTCCATTAAAGAACATATAATCTCTTCCCATAACCAAACCATCGCCAGAGAAATCCTAGTAAACAACACAGAAATCATCGATAGATACAGCGATAGCAGGCGGCTTGACGTTTGCGAGGCACTACACATCAAGAAGTCAACAGCCAATTATTGCACAACTATATTCTACCCACCTCAAGACTCCGCTCCAATATAGAAGCATCAAGAAATATGGACCAATAGGCTTTCTACAAACACTTCTATTCAATACCCATTGTTTCTGTTCTGTCTTGTGTTGATACTTTTAATACCCTATTAATATCCCCTAGTGTTCTGTCTTGTGTTAATGCCACATCACCCTTCCCACCTCACTCAAATGTAGATATAAAATCAGAGAAACGCAAGTTCTAATCAGTTGTGTATTTGTGAAGTCTTTGAAAATGTAATAAGTTTTACGAAACGCGCCCGTGTCGCGTCAGACTAGAAATAAAAATGAATTTTGGAGTAGTGATTTTTGATTTACCTCCAACAGTGAAGCGTAATGTACGAAAGATTGAGAAAATTCGTGTTAGAATTATTAATCTTACTTTTTCGGTCATATTTAATAATATATGTCTACAGGAAAGACTGCTACCAAAATATACTAATATATATATATATATATATATATATATATATATATATATATATATATTATATTATATATATATATATATATATATATATATATATATATATATACCTAGTAGCCAGAACGCACTTCTTATTTATTTATTTATTTTATTTATTTATGCATATACAAGAATGTACATAAGGAATGTGAGGATACATAATACAATATGAATATGTACATAAGAATGTGAGGATACATAATTGCCCGAAACGCATTGCGTAATAGTGGCTTTAGGCATTGTATGTACTAGCTCTATCTATATATCAATCCATTAATGTAACATCACTTGTATGTATGTACCTTACCTGAATAAACATATTTATTTATTTATATTTATTTAATATGGTAATTACAGTCTTGTAAAGCCACTAGCACGTGCAGCGTTTCGGGCAGGTCCTTAATCTAAGAAAATTTTAAGGAGGTAAATACTTGCAAAATTTATAGACAAAAAAATGATAACAGTTACATGAAATGAAAAAAAAAGATGAGAGAAAATTGTAGGTACAGTATATTAAAGCACATAGGTAGCTAAGATTGATTGCAATGACAGCTTGAATGGTAGTTGACAAAAATTGGTTGGCACAATACAGCAGAAACAATATAAGATTGATTGCAATGACAGCTTGAATGGTAGTTGACAAAAATTGGTAGTCACAATACAGCATATGGCTAGCACAAAAGAAGACAGCAATGAACACAATGATAAGGTAGTTTGATATTACATAAAAATTAGGAGATTGGGTAACACTAGGTACAGAGCAAATTTAAAGCTCAGTGTAGGAAACTAAGAAGATGAAGTTAGGTACTTTTTGTTTTTGCTTTTAAATAAGGCAAAAGTTTTACAGTTTTTCAATTCACTAGGGAGTGAGTTTCATAGACTAGGTCTCTTAATTTGCATAGAGTGTTTACACAGATTAAGTTTGACCCTGGGGATATCAAAGAGATATTTATTTCTGGTGTGGTGATAATGGGTCCTATTACATCTGTCCAGGGAGAGTTTCAGAGCATGGTTTGCATTTAAGAACAGGGTTTTGTAAATGTAGTTGACACAAGAGAATGTGTGGAGGGAGTTAATATTTAGCAAGTTTAGGGATTTAAACAAGGGAGCTGAGTGTTGTCTGAAAGCAGAGTTAGTTATTATTCTGATAGCAGATTTTTGCTGTGTGATGATGGGCTTAAGGTGGTTTGCAGTGGTAGACCCCCATGCACAGATACCATAATTAAGATAGGGGTAGATTAGTGCATAATATAGTGAGAGAGCAGAGTTAGGAACATACTTCTCAGCCTACTATGCAAGGCCCGATTTGCCTAATAAGCCAAGTTTTCTTGAATTAACATATTTTCTCTAATTTTTTCTTATGAAATGATAAACCTACCCATTTCATTATGTATGAAGTCAATTTTTTTTACTTGGAGTCATATTAACTCATTGCAGTCATATCGGTCATATTAACGTATATATATTACCGAACCTAACCAACCATACCTAACCTAACCTAACTTATCTTTATAGGTTAGGTTAGGTTAGGTAGCCGAAAAAGTTAGGTTAGGTTAGGATTGGTAGGTTAGGTAGTCGAAAAACAATTAATTCATGAAAACTTGGCTTATAAGGCAAATTGGGTCTTGCATAGCAGGCTGAGAAGTGCGTTCTGGCTACTAGGTACGACATATATATATATATATATATATATATATATATATATATATATATATATATATATATATATATATATATATATATATATATATATATATAATATACATATATATACATATATATATATATATATATATATATATATATATATATATATATATATATATATATATATATATATATATATATTATTAAATATGACCGAAAAAGTAAGATTAATAATTCTAACACGAATTTTCTCAATCTTTCGTACATTACGCTTCACTGTTGGAGGTAAATCAAAAATCACTTCTCCAAAATTCATTTTTATTTCTAGTCTGACGCGACACGGGCGCGTTTCGTAAAACTTATTACATTTTCAAAGACTTCACAAATACACAACTGATTAGAACTTACGTTTCCCTGATTTTATATCTACATTTGAGTGAGGTGGGAAGGGTGATGTGGCATTAACACAAGACAGAACACTAGGGGATATTAATAGGGTATTAAAAGTATCAACACAAGACAGAACAGAAACAATGGGTATTGAATAGAAGTGTTTGTAGAAAGCCTATTGGTCCATATTTCTTGATGCTTCTATATTGGAGCGGAGTCTTGAGGTGGGTAGAATATAGTTGTGCAATAATTGGCTGTTGATTGCTGGTGTTGACTTCTTGATGTGTAGTGCCTCGCAAACGTCAAGCCGCCTGCTATCGCTGTATCTATCGATGATTTCTGTGTTGTTTACTAGGATTTCTCTGGCGATGGTTTGGTTATGGGAAGAGATTATATGTTCCTTAATGGAGCCCTGTTGCTTATGCATCGTTAAACGCCTAGAAAGAGATGTTGTTGTTTTGCCTATATACTGGGTTTTTTGGAGCTTACAGTCCCCAAGTGGGCATTTGAAGGCATAGACGACGTTAGTCTCTTTTAAAGCGTTCTGTTTTGTGTCTGGAGAGTTTCTCATGAGTAGGCTGGCCGTTTTTCTGGTTTTATAGTAAATCGTCAGTTGTATCCTCTGATTTTTGTCTGTAGGGATGTACGAAAGATTGAGAAAATTCGTGTTAGAATTATTAATCTTACTTTTTCGGTCATATTTAATAATATATGTCTACAGGAAAGACTGCTACCAAAATATACAAATATATATATATATATATATATATATATATATATATATATATATATATATATATATATATATATATATATATATATGTCGTACCTAGTAGCCATAACGCACTTCTCAGCCTACTATGCAAGGCCCGATTTGCCTAATAAGCCAAGTTTTCCTGAATTAATATATTTTCTCTAATTTTTTTCTTATGAAATAATAAAGCTACCCATTTCAGTACGTATAAGGTCAATTTTTTTTTATTGGAGTTAAATTTAACGTAGATATTTGACTGAACCTAACCAACCCTACCTAACCTATCTTTATAGGTTAGGTTAGGTTAGGTAGCCGAAAAAGTTAGGTTAGGTAGGTTAGGTAGTCGAAAAATAATTAATTCATGAAAACTTGGCTTATTAGGCAAATCGGGCCTTGCATAGTAGGCAGAGAAGTGCGTTCTGGCTACTAGGTACGACATATATATATATATATATGTTGCGCCGCATATGTTGCATATATATGTTGCGTATATATATATATATATATATGTTGCATATATATATATATATATATATATATATATATATATATATATATATAAATATATATATATTATATATATATATATATATATATATATATTATAATATATATATATATGTTGCGTCTTGGGCATACTCCAACTTCAGAGGAACTCGAAGAAGTGTTTGACTTGCAACAATGATCGAACCCGTCTGTGACATTCATCAATGTTTTCCATTGTTGTGTTTTTCAAGAGATCCATAACCTTTAAGCACCTTTTTGCATTATTATTTTTGTATCAACCCATGTATATCTTGTAACCATCAAATGCATAATAAAGCACAAAAAATAAAAAAGGAAGGGGGTGGTAGGAGAAAAGCACACAGAAACTGTATTGGAGGGGATCTAAACATTCCCTCTAATGCGGTATGCGTGGTTTCCTCCGAGGCTATGGGTCCCAATTCTTCCAGCTAGAGGTATATATATATATATATATTGGTGTATACTGGCAGCAGGTTTTCTTTCAAACATGTTTCACTGAATATGACCGCATATTCTGTATTTATTATTTTCTGGTTTAGGGGAATCACATGAGACAAGCCCATGACATTACTCTAACAAGAGAAATGTTGAACAAGAATACTTGCATAATAGACAAAACCCAAGATTCAAGAAGATTACAAATTCTTGAGGCAATTCACATAAGAATAGAGCGACCTACCATGAACACCCAAATCACGGAACTATTTACTCTACCCACCATGAGAGTAAGGACAAGACAAGAACATATCGATGCCAACACAGAAGACAATGTCCAACATAACAGGCCAATTACACTGGATTAATCTTTGTGTTTAGATAGGAGATGCCTCGTATGGGCCAATACGCCTTCTGCAGCCTCTATGTTTCACCTCACATTTATCCCTTATGTATCCCCCCATGTTTTTCACCTTCATTGTATTATCACCTGACCTAATGCGGGTATAAAATCAACTAGTATTGTAAGATCTGTTCACTTGAGAATGAACCATGGAGGTTCGAAACGTCGTGCAAATTATACAAATAAGTGTAATACACTCTATAGTAAATCACTTCTTTTCTTCACCTTAAAAGTACGAAAATGAGTTTTGGAGAACTCCTATTTCAATTAAGCCCTGATGCTAAGAAAATAGTTAGGGATAGAAGCCCTAAACCAGAAAATAATAAATACAGAATATGCGGTCATATTCAATGAAATATATATATATATATATAATATATATATATATATATATATGTCGTACCTAATAGCCAGAACGCACTTCGCAGCCTACTATTCAAGGCCCGATTTGCCTAATAAGCCAAGTTTTCATGAATTAATGTTTTTTCGTCTACCTAACCTACCTAACCTAACCTAACCTAGCTTTTTTTGGCTACCTAACCTAACCTTACCTATAAATATAGGTTAGGTTAGGTTAGGTAGGGTTGGTTAGGTTCGGTCATATATCTACGTTAATTTTAACTCCAATAAAAAAAAATTGACCTCATACATAGAGAAAAGGGTTGCTTTATCATTTCATAAGAAAAAAATTATAGTAAATATATTAATTCAGGAAAACTTGGCTTATTAGGCAAATCGGGCCTTGAATAGTAGGCTGAGAAGTGAGTTCTGGCTACTAGGTACGACATATATATATATATATATATATACAGTATATATATATATATATATATATATATATATATATATATATATATATATATATATATATGTCGTACCTAGTAGCAAGAATGCACTTCTGAGCCTACTATGCAAGGCCCGATTTGCCTAATAAGCCAAGTTTTCCGGAATTATTATATTTTCTCTAATTTTTTTCTTATGAAATGATAAAGCTACCTATTTCATTATGTATGAGGTCAATTTTTTGTTATTGGAATTAAAATTAACGCTGATATATGACCGAACCTAACCAACCCTACCTAACCTAACCTAACCTATCTCTATAGGTTAGGTTCGGTTAGGTAGCCTAAAAAGTTAGGTTAGGTTAGGTTAGGTAGGTTAGGTCGTCGAAAAACAATTATTTCATGAAAACTTGGCTTATTAGGCAAATCGGGCCTTGCATAGTAGGCTGAGAAGTGCGTTCTGGCTACTAGGTACGACATATATTATATATATATATATATATATATATATATTATATATATATATATATATATATATATATATATAAATAAATAAATACATAAAATAAATGTTTATTTAGGTAAGGTACATACATAAAGAGATTTTACAAAGTTTGTTGGATTAATAGATAGAGCTAGTACATACAATGCTTAAAGCCACTAGTACGCAAAGCGTTTCGGGCAGGAAAAACATTAATGACTAAAGCTTAATACTAATGGGTAAAAAGAATAAAATGTGTTGAGAACAAATAAAAATAGAGGTAAAAGAGGTGGGAACATGGCTGAAAAAGCAGCACAAATACAATTACAAATTAATACAGACAATTTCATTCAAACGGCGTTGTTTTGAAAAAAAAACAAAAAACATACATGGGTTGACAACAGAGGGGTAAGGTAGGTTACAGGGAATTTATTAGGTAGTGCTTCCTTTTTATCTTAAACTGGTTGAGAGAGGTACAGTCTTTAACATGGTTGGGAAGGTCATTCCACATTCTGGGTCCCTTGATTTGTTGAGCTTTCTAGATTGATTAAGTCGTACTCTAGGAATATCAAAACTATTTATTTCTGGTGCGGTGCTCATGGGTTCTGTTACAACCTTCAATGAATCTTTTGAGGACAGGATTGGCATTACAGTTCAGCGTTTATATATGTATAATACACATGAGAGAATGTGCAGTGACTTAATATCTAACATATTCAGAGATTTGAGTAGGGGTACCGAGTGATGTCTGGGGCTAGAGTTGGATATTGTCCTAATAGCAGCTTTGTGTTGAGTAATTAGAGGACGTAAATGATTTTGGGTAGTAGAACCCCAAGCACAAATACCATAGTTGAGATATGGATAGATGAGGGAGTAATAGAGAGTCACCAGGGCAGGGTGGGGTACATAATATATGATCTTAGAAAGAATGCCAACAGTTTTTGAAACTTTTTTTGATATATTTAGAATGTGTCCCTGGAAATTCAGCTTGTGGTTGATGAGAACGCCAAGGAATTTGCCATCTAATTTGTTTCAAATTTGGGTATTGTTTATTTTCAGATTTATTTGATTGGAGGATTTATTGCCAAACAGAATATAGAACGTTTTGTCAATGTTATGGGTGAGTTTGTTGGCAGTTTGCCAAAGATGGACTTTCTCTAGTTCAGTATTTACTGTGGTATTTAGAGCAAGGGGGTCAGGACTGGAGTAAATGAAGGTTGTGTCGTCAGCAAATAGAATTGGTTTGAGGTGTTGGGAGGTATTTGGACGGTCATTAATGTAGATGAGAAAGAGGAGAGGGCCAAGTATGCTGCCCTAAGGAACACCAATGTTGATGGGTCGGGTGGGAGAAATTGTATTATTCACATAAACATACTGAAGCCTGTCAGTAAGATAAGATTTGAGGTATTGCAGGGAGTGTCCTCTGACTCCATAATGATGTTTTTTAAGAAGAAGGTTTTGGTGGTTGACAGTGTCAAAAGCCTTACGCAGGTCCACAAATAACCCAACAGGGAACTCATTTTTATCAAGAGCTGCGTGAATCAAGTTAATCATACTAATAAGTGCACGTTAGTGCTTTTTTTGGGTCTGACGCCATATTGACAAGAGCTAAGTATATTGTGTTTGGCTAGAAAAGAGTAAAGCTGCTTGTAGATTAGTTTTTCGAATATTATTGACAAGTTAGGCAGGATTGATATAGGTCTGTAGTTGTTAACATCTGTGAGATCACCACATTTGTGGACAGGGGTTACTCTTGCTTTTTTTTAGAATGTCTGGAAAGG
This sequence comes from Procambarus clarkii, assembly GCF_040958095.1. NCBI lineage: Eukaryota > Metazoa > Arthropoda > Malacostraca > Decapoda > Cambaridae > Procambarus > Procambarus clarkii. The sequence continues at coordinate 2,326,047 of NC_091187.1, read as the reverse complement.
TTTGGAGTTCAAGTGACTTGTTGAAGAGCAATGCAATAGCAGGGGCTAAAGATCTAGAGGCTTTTTGTAAATTAAAGTTGGTATCTCCTCGAGGGCACTAGATTTGGTATTAAGGGAAAGGATTATCTCATTGACATCAGTGGAATTAGCAGGCTTTAGGTACAGAGACTGTGGATAGTTACCTGTAAGATAGTCCTTAACATCAGTACTGGAAGATGGAATATCATTTGCAAGGGATGACCCAATGGAAGAGAAGAACCTATTGAACTCAGTAGCAGAATCAGAGGCTGAAAGCTAACCAACGTTATTGGACAGGAGTGTTGGTTTGTTATTTAAAATCTTCTTTGATCCCAATATTTGTGAAATTGTGCTCCAAGTTTTTTTAATGTTGCTCTTTATTTGGGTAAAATTATCTTCGTAGTATTTAGTTTTGGCTCGTCTATTTATTTTAGATAGCAATAACGAGTAATTCTTTGAGAATTCTTTGGAGACGGTTCCTAACCTATACTTCTTCTCAAGGTCGTGTTTTTTGTTAATGAATTTAAGTATTCCCTTTGTAAGCCAAGGATTGTTAAGCCTTTTGGTTGTGACTTGTTTTGTAAGCATAGGACAGTGGGTATTATAAAGGCTAAGAGTTTTTTGAAGAAAAGATTGCACTGCTAGGTTGATGTCCACTATGTTACCTAACTCGGACTCCCAGTTGACATTATCAGCAGCAGTTATAAAATTGTTTATAGCAGTTTCATTGTGCAGCCTAAAGCTTAACTCCCTTGACTCAAGAGGTGGTTTGATAATGTTAGTTAAGAGAAATGTGGGGTAATGGTCTGGAGTGCTATCGGTGATTATACCTGAAGTAAGCGGCGAGGTTATGTTGGTCCAGATGTGATCTAGAGTCGTAGCAGTACTATCAGTGATTCTAGTTGGTCTAGTGATTAAGGGTATGAGGAAGCAGGAATTCATACAGATGAGGAAGCTAACAGCAGTAGGGTGTTCAGGCTCGCAGAGGTCAATATTAAAGTCCCCCTGCCATAATTAGATGGTTTTTGTTCAGTCTGGTATCTAGTATTTGATTTCTAAGGTTTGAATTGAATTCGGACACATCAGTGTTAGGAATTCTATAGACTGCACCCACAGACAGGACAGACTCGGCACCCTTGACTCTGAGGCTGGCGAAGATATACTCCCCACAGCAGTCTCTAGTTCTAATTATTTTTAAGCATGTTAGTTCCTGGCGGTAGTAAAGAGCAGTACCACCACCTCTCTGCATTTGACGACAGTTATGAATTGCCGAGTAGTTAGGCATGTTAAAGAGTTGAGTAGTATCCTCTTTCAACCACGTTTCAGAAAGTATAATATAAGAGAATTTGTTGTCAATAGTTTCAATCAAGGCACTAACATCATCGAAGTGTTTACCTAGGGATCTAACGTTCAAGTTGATTACAGAGATATTGTGATTATCTGTTAATACATTGTTTACATCATGTGCTGTAATATATATATATATATATATATATATATATATATATATATATATATATATATATATATATATATATATATATATATATATTATATATATATATATATATTAGTATATTTTGGTAGCAGTCTTTCCTGTAGACATATATTATTAAATATGACCGAAAAAGTAAGATTAATAATTCTAACACGAATTTTCTCAATCTTTCGTACATTTCTTTTCACTGTTGGAGGTAATTCAAAAATCAATTCTCCAAAATTCATTTTTATTTCTAGTCTGACGCGACACTTGAGCGCGTTTCGTAAAACTTATTACATTTTCAAAGACTTTACACATACACAACTGAATAGAACTTACATATCTCCGATTTGTTTATATCTACTTTTGAGTGAGGTGGATGGGGTGAGGTGGTATTTAATAGGGTATTAATTTCATCAACATCATCAAGATGTTGTTGAATTTTCTCACGAATTTTCTCGATCTTTTGTACGTTTCTTTTCACCATTGGAGGTAATTCAAAAATCAATTCTCCAAAATTCATTTTTATTTCTAGTCTGACGCGACACTTGAGCGCGTTTTGGAAAACTTATTACATTTTCAAAGACTTTAGCTTACACATACACAACTGAATAGAACTTACACATCTTCGATTTGTTTATATCTACATTTGAGTGAGGTGGATGGGGTGAGGTGGTATTAATAGGGTATTATATTCCTAAACACAAGACAGAACACGAAACAATGTATTGAATGGAAGTGATTTGTAGAAAGCCTATTGGTCCATATTTCTTGATGCTTCTATATTGGAGGGAGTCTTGAGGTGGGTAGAATATAGTTGTGCATTAATTGGCTGTTGATTGCTGGTGTTGACTTCTTGATGTGTAGAGCCTCGCAGACGTCAAGCCGCCTTCTATCGATGATTTCTGTGTTGTTTACTAGGATTTCTCTGGCGATGGTTTGGTTGTGGGAAGAGATTATATGTTCCTTAATGGAGCCCTGTTGCTTATGCATCGTTAAACGCCTAGAAAGAGACGTTGTTGTTTTGCCTATATACTGTTTTTTTTGGAGCTTACAGTCTCCAAGAGGGCATTTGAAGGCATAGACGACGTTGGTCTCTTTTAAAGCGTTCTGCTTTGTGTCTGGAGAGTTTCTCATGAGTAGGCTGTCCGTTTTTCTAATTTTATAGTAAATCGTCAGTTGTATCCTCTGATTTTTGTCTGTAGGGATAACGTTTCTATTAACAATATCTTTCAGGACCCTTTCCTCCGTTTATGAGCTGTGGAAAAGAAGTTCCTGTAAAATAGTCTAATAGGGGGGTATAGGTGTTGTGTTGGTTGTCCTCTTCAGAGGTTGCATGGCATTTCACTTTCCTTCTTATGATGTCTTCGACGAAACCATTGGAGAATATATATATTATATATATATATATATTATATATATATATAATCTTTGGACAACACCCACCAGTGGGACTCGAACCCAGAAAGCACAACTACCTTCCAGTAGCTGGTATAACTAGTATGCTTTAACCCACTACGCCATCAGACCTTACAAAAGAAGTAGATAGTTCGAGATATATATCTCAAACGTCTCTACCTCCCGAAGGCACCAGATGAGTGAGGGGTCAGTCTGCATTTTTCGTCAAGCCACTGTCAATGTGAGAGAACTCGTGTCCAGCTTATAAGCCTATACTTGCATAAACCACAAGTGAAGATAAACAATCTTTGGACAACACCCACCAGTGGGACTCGAACCCAGAAAGCACAACTACCTTCCAGTAGCTGGCATAACTAGTATGCTTTAACCCACTACGCCATCAGACCTTACAAAAGAAGTAGATAGTTCGAGATATATATCTCAAACATCTCTACCTCCCGAAGGCACCAGATGAGTGAGGGGTCAGTCTGCATTTTTCGTCAAGCCACTGTCAATGTGAGAGAACTCGTGTCCAACTTATAAGCCTATACTTGCATAAACCACAAGTGAAGATAAACAATCTTTGGACAACACCCACCAGTGGGACTCGAACCCAGAAAGCACAACTACCTTCCAGTAGCTGGCATAACTAGTATGCTTTAACCCACTACGCCATCAGACCTTACAAAAGAAGTAGATAGTTCGAGATATATATCTCAAACATCTCTACCTCCCGAAGGCACCAGATGAGTGAGGGGTCAGTCTGCATTTTTCGTCAAGCCACTGTCAATGTGAGAGAACTCGTGTCCAGCTTATAAGCCTATACTTGCATAAACCACAAGTGAAGATAAACAATCTTTGGACAACACCCACCAGTGGGATTCGAACCCAGAAAGCACAACTACCTTCCAGTAGCTGGCATAACTAGTATGCTTTAACCCACTACGCCATCAGACTTGTGGTTTATGCAAGTATAGGCTTATAAGCTGGACACGAGTTCTCTCACATTGACAGTGGCTTGACGAAAAATGCAGACTGACCCCTCACTCATCTGGTGCCTTCGGGAGGTAGAGATGTTTGAGATATATATCTCGAACTATCTACTTCTTTTGTAAGGTCTGATGGCGTAGTGGGTTAAAGCATACTAGTTATGCCAGCTACTGGAAGGTAGTTGTGCTTTCTGGGTTCGAGTCCCACTGGTGGGTGTTGTCCAAAGATTGTTTATCTTCACTTATGGTTTATGCAAGTATAGGCTTATAAGCTGGACACGAGTTCTCTCACATTGACAGTGGCTTGACGAAAAATGCAGACTGACCCCTCACTCATCTGGTGCCTTCGGGAGGTAGAGATGTTTGAGATATATATCTCGAACTATCTACTTCTTTTGTAAGGTCTGATGGCGTAGTGGGTTAAAGCATACTAGTTATGCCAGCTACTGGAAGGTAGTTGTGCTTTCTGGGTTCGAGTCCCACTGGTGGGTGTTGTCCAAAGATTGTTTATCTTCACTTGTGGTTTATGCAAGTATAGGCTTATAAGCTGGACACGAGTTCTCTCACATTGACAGTGGCTTGACGAAAAATGCAGACTGACCCTCACTCATCTGGTGCCTTCGGGAGGTAGAGATGTTTGAGATATATATCTCGAACTATCTACTTCTTTTGTAAGGTCTGATGGCGTAGTGGGTTAAAGCATACTAGTTATGCCAGCTACTGGAAGGTAGTTGTGCTTTCTGGGTTCGAGTCCCACTGGTGGGTGTTGTCCAAAGATTGTTTATCTTACTTGTGGTTTATGCAAGTATAGGCTTATAAGCTGGACACGAGTTCTCTCACATTGACAGTGGCTTGACGAAAAATGCAGACTGACCCCTCACTCATCTGGTGCCTTCGGGAGGTAGAGATGTTTGAGATATATATCTCGAACTATCTACTTCTTTTGTAAGGTCTGATGGCGTAGTGGGTTAAAGCATACTAGTTATGCCAGCTACTGGAAGGTAGTTGTGCTTTCTGGGTTCGAGTCCCACTGGTGGGTGTTGTCCAAAGATTGTTTATCTTCACTTGTGGTTTATGCAAGTATAGGCTTATAAGCTGGACACGAGTTCTCTCACATTGACAGTGGCTTGACGAAAAATGCAGACTGACCCCTCACTCATCTGGTGCCTTCGGGAGGTAGAGATGTTTGAGATATATATCTCGAACTATCTACTTCTTTTGTAAGGTCTGATGGCGTAGTGGGTTAAAGCATACTAGTTATGCCAGCTACTGGAAGGTAGTTGTGCTTTCTGGGTTCGAGTCCCACTGGTGGGTGTTGTCCAAAGATTGTTTATCTTCACTTGTGGTTTATGCAAGTATAGGCTTATAAGCTGGACACGAGTTCTCTCACATTGACAGTGGCTTGACGAAAAATGCAGACTGACCCCTCACTCATCTGGTGCCTTCGGGAGGTAGAGATGTTTGAGATATATATCTCGAACTATCTACTTCTTTTGTAAGGTCTGATGGCGTAGTGGGTTAAAGCATACTAGTTATGCCAGCTACTGGAAGGTAGTTGTGCTTTCTGGGTTCGAGTCCCACTGGTGGGTGTTGTCCAAAGATTGTTTATCTTCACTTGTGGTTTATGCAAGTATAGGTATATATATATATATATATATATATATATATATATATATATATATATATATATATATAATATATATATATAAATAAGAACCCACTTCGGCCAATCATCTTCCAGATACCTACACCCACTTACAGACTGGTGAAGCGACTCATTGGCTTGGTGACTCCTTATGTCCCTTGCGCCTTCAGCCTGAAGTCTCCAAAGGAATTTGTTGACTTACTGCGGGGAACACGGGCCACAGGGATAAGAGCCTCGTTGGACGTAGAATCACTGTTTACCAATGTACCTGTGGATGAAACAATCGGGATGATAGCAGACAGAGTGTATCGTGATCCGGCCTGTACTCCTCTTGACATACCAGAAAACATTCTAAGGAAACTACTGCAAACTTGTACTAAAGAGGCACCCTTCTTGAGCCTGGATGGGCACATGTATAAGCAAGTAAATGGGGTCGCCATGGGTTCTCCTCTAGGTGTCCTGTTTGCGAACTTCTACATGGGTACCATCGAGCAAAAGGTCTTAGTCGACATGAACTTGAAACCGGCCATATACTGCAGGTATGTTGACGACATTTTTACACAGGTACCTGATGTTAGACTTCTGCAGGAGCTGAAGGAGGCATTTGAGCAGAATTCTGTGTTGCGTTTCACTTACGAGATGGAGAAGGATGGGAAGCTGCCCTTTCTAGATGTAACAGTCATGGAAAGGAGCGGAGGTTTCCACACTGCAGTCTACACTAAATATAAAAACATAGGAATGTGCCTGAATGCCAACAGTGACTGCCCAGACAGGTACAAGAGGAGTGTTGTTAATGCTTATGTCGACCGTGCTCTCAGCCACAGCTCAGGATGAAAGAAAGTCGATGAAGAACTCTGAAGTTTAAGGCAGGTCCTAGTCAACAACGGCTTCTTTAATGGTTTCGTTGAACACATCATAAGAAGGAAGGTGAAACGACATGCAACCTCTGAAGAGACAACTAACACAACACTTATACCCCCTATTACACTATTTTACAGAAACTTCTTTTCCTCAGCTCATAAGAGGCTTGATTAAGTACGACTTAATCAAACTAGAAATGCTCTACAAATCAAGGGACCCAGAATGTGGAATGACCTTCCCAACCATATTAAAAACTGTACCTCTCTCAACCAGTTTAAGATAAAAACGAAGCATTACCTAATAAATTCCCTGTAACCTACCTTACCCCTCTGTTGTCAACCCGTCTGGTTTTTTTTTCAAATCAACGCTGTTTGAATGTAATTGCCTGTAATAATTTGTAATTGTATTTGTGCTGCTTTTTCAGCCATGTTCCCCCTCTCTTTTACCTCTATTTTTGTTTGTTCTCAACACATTTTATTCTTTATACCCATTAGTATTAAGCTTTAGTCTTTATTGTTTTTCCTGCCCGAAACGCTTTGCGTAATAGTGGCTTTAGGCATTGTATATACCAGTACTAGCTCTATCTATTAATCCAACAAACTTTGTAAAATCTCTTGTATGTATGTACCTTACCTAAATAAACATTTATTTATTTATTTATTTATAAAACGGAGGAAATGGTCCAGAAAGATATTGTTAATAGAAACGTTATCCCTACAGACAAAAATCAGAAGATACAACTGACGTTCTACTATAAAACCCCAAAAACGGCCAACCTGCTCATGAGAAACTCTCCTGACACAAAGCAAAATGCTTTAAAAGAGACCAATGTCGTCTATGCCTTCAAATGCCCACTTGGGGACTGTAAGCCTCAAAGAACTCAGTATATAGGCAAGACAACAGCATCTCTTTCCAGGCAATTAACGATGCATAAGCAACTGGGCTCCATTAAGGAACATATAATCTCTATCCACAACCAAACCATCACCAGAGAAATCTTAGCAAACAACACAGAAATCATCGATAGATTCAGCGATAGCAGGCAGCTTGACATCTGCAAGGCACTACACATCAAGAAGTCAACACCAGCAATCAACAGCCAATTAATACACAACAATATTTTACCCACTTCAAGACTCCACTCCAATATAGAAGCATCAGGAAATATGGGCCAATAGGCCCTTTGCACTTACTTCCATCCTTACCTTCAATTTACCCAATTAATACCCATTGTTTCGTGTTCTGTCCTGTGTTGAAAGTTTTGTTCACCTCATCCAAAACTGATTGTAACATATCACCTCACCCAAAATGCCAGTATGAAATGAAAGATGCTTAAATCATAGCGTAGTAAGAACTCTGTTTAGTGTTTGCAGGTTATAGTTGTGTGTATGTAAACTAAAAGTCTTTGAAAATGTAATAAGTTATTACAAAACGCGTTCAAGTGTCTCATCAGACTAGAAATAAAAATTAATTTTGGAGAATTGATTTTTCAATTACTATCAACAGTGAAAAGAAACATAACAAATATTGAGAAAATTCGTGTTAGAATTATTAATCTTACTTTTTTGGTCATATTTAATAATATATATATATATATATATATATATATATATATATATATATATATATATATATATATATATATATATATATATATATATATATATATATATATATATATATATATATATATATATATATATATATATATATATATATATATATATATTATATTTATATTTTGGTAGCAGTCTTTCCTGTAGACATATATTATTAAATATGACCGAAAAAGTAAGATTAATAATTCTAACACGAATTTTCTCAATCTTTCGTACATTTCTTTTCACTGTTGGAGGTAAATAAAAAATCAATTCTTCAAAATTCATTTTTATTTCTAGTCTGACGCGACACGAGCGCGTTTCGTAAAACTTATTACATTTTCAAAGACATTAGTTTACAAATACACAACTGAATAGAACTTACGCATCTCCGATTTTATATCTACATTTGAGTGAGGTGGATGGGGTGAGGTGGCATTAATAGGGTATTAATTTCATCAACATCATGTTGATGTTCGTTAACGAACATAGGAATGTGCCTAAATGCCAACAGCGACTGCCCAGACAGGTACAAAAGGAGTGATGTTAACGCATATGTCGACCGTGCTCTCAGCCACAGCTCAGAATGGAAGCAAGTCGACGAAGAACTCTGTAGGGTAAGGCAGGTCCTAGTCAACAACGGCTTCTCCAATGGTTTCGTCGAAGACATCATAAGAAGGAAAGTGAAACGCCATGCAACCTCTGAAGAGACAACTAACACAACACCTATACCCCCTATTAGACTATTTTACAGGAACTTCTTTTCCACAGCTCATAAAACGGAGGAAAGGGTCCTGAAAGATATTGTTAATAGAAACGTTATCCCTACAGACAAAAATCAGAGGATACAACTGACGATTTACTATAAAACCAGAAAAACGGCCAGCCTACTCATGAGAAACTCTCCAGACACAAAACAGAACGCTTTAAAAGAGACTAACATCGTCTATGCCTTTAAATGCCCTCTTGGGGACTGTAAGCTCCAAAAAACCCAGTATATAGGCAAGACAACAACATCTCTTTCTAGGCGTTTAACGATGCATAAGCAACAGGGCTCCATTAAGGAACATATAATCTCTTCCCACAACCAAACCATCGCCAGAGAAATCCTAGTAAACAACACAGAAATCATCGATAGATACAGCGATAGCAGGCGGCTTGACGTTTGCGAGGCACTACACATCAAGATGTCAACACCAGCAATCAACAGCCAATTAATGCACAACTATATTCTACCCACCTCAAGACTCCGCTCCAATATAGAAGCATCAAGAAATATGGACCAATAGGCTTTCTACAAACACTTCTATTCAATACCCATTGTTTCGTGTTCTGTCTTGTGTTGATGAAATTAATACCCTATTAATGCCACCTCTTGTTCTGTCTTGTGTTGATGAAATTAATACCCTATTAATGCCACCTCACCCCATCCACCTCACTCAAATGTAGATATAAAATCGGAGATGCGTAAGTTCTATTCAGTTGTGTATTTGTAAACTAAAGTCTTTGAAAATGTAATAAGTTTTATGAAACGCGCTCGTGTCGCGTCAGACTAGAAATAAAAATGAATTTTGGAGAATTGATTTTTGATTTACCTCCAACAGTGAAAAGAAATGTACGAAAGATTGACAAAATTCGTGTTAGAATTGTTAATCTTACTTTTTCGGTCATATTTAATAATATATATATATATATATATATATATATATGTCGTACCTAGTAGCCAGAACTCACTTTTTGGCCAACTATGCAAGGTCTGATTTGCCTAATAAGCCAAGTTTTCCTGAATTAATATATTTTCTCTAATTTTTTTCTTATGAAATGATAAAGCTAACCATTTCATTATGTATGAGGTCAATTTTTTTTTATTGGAGTTAAAATTAACGTAGATATATGACCGAACCTAACCAACCCTACCTAACCTAACCTAACCTATCTTCATAGGTTAGGTTCGGTTAGGTAGCAGAAAAAGTTAGGTTAGGTTAGGTTAGGTAGGTTAGGTAGTCGAAAAAACATTAATTCATGAAAACTTGGCTTATTAGGCAAATCGGGCCTTGAATAGTAGGCTGATAAGTACGTTCTGGCTATTAGGTACGACATATATATATATATATATATATATATATATATATATATATATATATATATATATATATAAACTGAAAACTCACACCCCAGAAGTTAGTTTTCAGTTGCATATTGTCCTGGGGACCATTCAGGCTTGTTCGCATATATATATATATATATATATATATATATATATATATATATATATATATATATATATATATATATATATATCTATATATATATATATATATATATATATATATATATATATATATATATATTTAAATATATATATAATGTAGATATATAGGGATTGCCCCAATAGATTGCCCAAAGGATAGTAAACATATCCTTGAAACCCAAGGCCATTCAATGCTCCAGATTGATATGGTACTCGACCTCCCTCGTGATCATCCTGGCCAGTCTCTTTGCGTAATGAAGATCACTTCTGATAGTAGGTCCCTTCCGTCTCCCGTAATTCTTGCTGGTGCCAGATGCTCCTGAAGGAGCATCTGTTCTCCTCCCTCTGCAATAGGTGCTGGAAATTTGGGCATGATCGCTTCAAATGCACAAGTGCAGTGTCTCTATGCCCCTTGTGTGGATACTCAGGTCATTATAAGACAGTGCTTTTCTTCCCAAGCTCACTGCATCAATTGCAGTGATGCCCACCCTACCTTCTCCCGCACATGTGTGCAATACAAATTTGAGGAAGCCATCCTCAATTTGAAACATCAGAATCATTTATCTTTTCTTGAGGTGAGACGCCAAGTACGCTACCTTTTATCTTCCTCTGGCATGTCTTATACTCGTATATTGAGTTCCACTTGTCGCCCTCTCCCACTTTCTCAGTTTTGAAACTGTTTCCAGGCCATGGACTTGGACACCACCACCACCACCACCTCACCTGCTCTATTGAATTCTGGTCCAGAGGGTCTCCTCCTGGTTCTCTGTCTGGTGTCTCCCTTCCTTCCTTCCTTCCTTCCTTCCTTCCTTCCTTCCTTCCTTCCTTCCTTCCTTCCTTCCTTCCTTCCTTCCTTCCTTCCTTCCTTCCTTCCTTCCTTCCTTCCTTCCTTCCTTCCTTCCTTCCTTCCTTCCTTCCTTCCTTCCTTCCTTCCTTCCTTCCTTCCTTCCTTCCTTCCTTCCTTCCTTCCTTCCTTCCTTCCTTCCTTCCTTCCTTCCTTTCTTCCTTCCTTCCTTCCTTCCTTCCCAGTCTTCCCTGTCTCCTGTGCCCTCTTTTCCTTCTCGGCCCTCCCCTCTTGTATTTTGGCCCTCCACACCGCCTGTCCATCCAGGTCATTGTCCCTCCTCCCAGCAATCTTCATATTGACTGCTCCTGTTGAGACTGCAACGGCTGTCGCCCAGTACGATGCTGCTGGCACACCTGTCTATATCAGAAACATAAGCCTGGCTCCTCTTCTTCCTCCCCAGCAGGTAAGAAGGCATCAATCTCTTCCTCACCTTCTGACTACGACTCTATCCCTGAATCCCCCTCCCATTTCGGTGGTTAAGTACTCTGTCCCAAATATGGAAATTCCCTTGGCCCTCAATTCTCTCTTGGATGCTGCCCTTGATGAGGTGCGCTCCCCTGTTTCTGCCCCTCCTCTCCCTGATTGCCTTGACCGCACCTCTCCAATGCTGCTCTGGACCCTGTCAGTCCACCTCTGGTTCATCCTACCACTACCTTGACTCTATTGTTCTTGCTAGATTTACCTGTTCTTGATAGATTTACCAGTTCTTGCTAGATTTACCTGTTCTTGATAGATTTAACTGTTCCTGCTAGATTTATCTATGCCCCATAACCCCAATTACACTGATCCTGATCTTGCTTAGTATACTGTTTTAATTTGCCTTTGTTTGACCCGTGTTCTCTATTTCTATTCTCTCTATTTTTGACAATGTTTATTCTTCATTTGAATATTCGTGTATTTTACGCCCACTTATATGAATTCCAGCTTCGGATATCACAGTTTTCACTGCTTTGTGTCTGTCTCCAGGAGCCGATGCTTGGCACTTGTCCTGGTCACTTCCGTGGTTACGCCATTCTCTTCCCCCCTCCATTTTTTGCTAGGGCCCATAACACTACTGCTCTTTTGATTCGTACTGATATTACCTTCGTCCCCATACTTTTCCAGTTGCACATTGAGTGTTCTGTGGCCCATATCTTTTGAGTAATTGGTATACAGTCTGTTCCATTTATCTCCCCCCAAATTTCCCACTTTCTCTTCCTGGTCTTAAACACCTATTGGACTCTTTACCAGAGCCTATGCTCCTGTTGGGGGATTTTACCTGTCGGCATACTCTCTGGGGCGATGTTCTGCACACGGGGCCGCCTTCCCGAAGGGTTCATCCTCTGTTCTTCTCTGTCTCTTCTGAATTCTGGTGAACCCACTTATGTTGACACCTGCTCTTGCACCGTCTCCTGTCTTGATCTTTCTCTCCTGCCCCTGTTCTCTTTATTTAGATTTCACATGGCGGGTTCTTCGTGACCTCCATAACGGTAACCATTTCCCCATCCTTGTCACCTTTTTCTCTTTTCACCCTTTCGTCTCCGCCCCAAGGTGGCAGTTTGCCAAGGCTAACTGGGATCTATTCACCCTACATGCTACTCTTTTCGACCTCTCCGATCTGCCTCTCCCTCAAGCCTTACTCCTTTTTCATCACACCATATTAGACGCTGCCCTTCGCTCTATTCCTCGCTCTACCTCCCGAGGCATGTGGAAGTGCGTTCCCTGGTGGACTGCAGGCCGTGTTTCGGCTGTCTGCTGTAAGAGCGCAGCATAGAAGAAAGACAGATGCAGATAGATGGTTGTTTTCTTTCGTTTCACAAGGCGAGTGCGATCCGAAGGCTAAATGTGTGAGTTTGATATCTTTTGTCTCCACAATTACGACTGACACTCCTCTGCCCCAGTTCAGGAAGAATATCTGTAAGATATCAGGTAAGTTTGTTCCAGATGTCTCGCCAGTCCTTCACTTCCGTGGTTCTATTGTGGCGGATCCAGTGTCGGTTGCCACCGAACTGGGTTCCCCGTTTTTCGACTCTTGGCTCCAGTTCCAGTCTTCCTCCATCTTTCCTTATTCGTAATCACCTTCATGAATCTTGTTCCATAGATTTTCACAAGTATCTCCAGCTTCTCTATAATGATCCTTTCTCTCTTTCCAAACTCCAGTCTGCACTGACTCATTGCGGTTCTATGGCAGCGGGCTCAGATGGCAAAACATCTCAAAATGAATGTCATCTCCCTCAATGCACATTTCAGTATATACTGAATCTGTTTAACCGTGTTTGCGAGTCACCATCTGTCCCTAAGGACTGGCTTGAGGTGGTTGTTTTTCCTATTCGGAAACCAGGGTCTCTAGGGACAGCTCCTAAGGACATCTGCCCCATTGCCCTCACGAGTTGCGTCTCCATACTCTTTGAATGTGTGTTCAATGTCGGTATGATGTGGTTTTTGGAACACTATCGCCACCTCTCCCGTTCTCAATTTGGCTTTTGCAAGTGTCAAAACATGACTGATGTCTTGATGAACCTGATGGCTATATTCATACTGCTTTTGCTGCAAAGATCTCTGTTGTTACTGTAGTCCTTTTTTGACCTGGAAAAGGCATACGACACCACCTGGAGATGGCATACTGTATTCTGTCCCAACTCTGTTACTTTGGCCTTCGTGGTAATCTCCTTCTCTTCCTACAAAGCTTCCTCTCTAATTGTTCCTTTAGAGTGAGGGTTTGTACCATTCTGCGTCTTTTCGGCAATATGAAGGTGTACCCCCACGGTAGTGTTCTGAGCACTTGCTCATTTTCCTGGTTGCCCTCAATCATCTTTACTCCCTTTCCTCTGGCATCTTCTCACCTCTGTCAGCGATCTTACCCTTCGATGTCGAGGTGATGAATTGCCTTTCCTCCAACTGCATCTTCAACTTGCGATTGATGCCGTGTCGTCCTGGACAATCAATCATGGCATCAAGTTCTCCACAACTAAAACTTGTGCTCTGACTTTTACTCGGAAGTAGGTCATTCTTCGTCCCCCTTTGTCACTTTATGGTAATCTCCTTTTGTGCATAGATTCTGCTAAACTTATGGGGTTATTCTTTAGCACTCATTTGTCTTGGTCTCCCCATATCTCTTACCTCTGAGTTGAATGTTTTAAGGTCCCTAACTTACTTAAGGTAAGTTATACTTCCTGGGGAGCTGATACGAGCATGCTCCTCTCTCGTACTGTCTAAACTCAATTATGGTTGTCGTGCTTACTCATCTGCCTCTCATTTTACTCTTTGCTGTCTTGATGCTCTGCACCATACTGGGTTATTCTTCAGCCCTGGTGCCTTGCGTTCAACTCCTACCCTAAGCCTGTATGTCGAAACAGGCATCCTGTCTCTACAGGATCACTGTGATCCCTACTGTCTTCGCTACATCGTGCAGTCCCTACAACACCCTCCTCACTTTCACTTATGTCGTACTTTTCCTTGTACACTTTTCATCACACTCGCGCTCCATTTCTGACTTCACAGATGGGTCAAAGTCTGCAGATGGTGTAGGCTACTCTGTTGTTTTTCCTGACCACACCTATGTGTTGCCTGCCTCCAGAGACTAGCATCTTCACAGAAGAACTTCATGTTATTTTGTATGCTCTGCGTCAACTGCTTTCTTGCTGTCACTTTTTCTTTGTTGTTGTAGTTGACTCTCACAGTGCCTTTTCATGGCTCTGTAGTCATTTAATCTAGTTCATCCTGTGGTTGTCGAAATTCAACATTGTCTGTTTCTTATCTCCAACAGATTCAAGACAGTGGAGTTTTGCTGGGTCCCAAGCCATATTGGTGTCCTTAAATGAGTGTGCAGACTTTGTCACTAAGGAGGCTCTCTGTACTTGCCCCATCTCCCGTAAAGGTGTTCCTTATTCAATCTTGTATCCAGTTATTCATTCTTCAATCCTTGCCCGTTAGCAGTGTTGTTGGTCTTGTTACTCTTGACAAACTGCGTTCTCTTAAAGGTAGCATGTCCCCTTGGCCTTCTTCCTACCACCGTAAACGGCGGTGAGAATTGGCTCTGACGAGATTACGTATTAGCCATACATGTTTAATTCATAGGCACTTAATGGAGTGCCTCCCTGCTCTTTATTGTTCATATTGCATTGTCCCTCTTACGGTCGTACACATCCTTGTCGAATAACCTGACTAACAGGAGGTGCGTATGTCTTGCTTCCCGACAGTCCCTCACTTGTCCCTCGATAGAATCCTTGATGAATCAAATACCTTTGATATTTGTTTTTATTTTTTTTATATATACAAGAAGGTACATTGAGTTAGAGAGAATACATAGCACAGTATTTACAATCTTGTAAAGCCACTAGTACGCGCAGCATTTCGGGCAGGTCCTTAATCTAACAGATAATTTTAAGTAGGTAAATTCAAGCAGAATTAATAAAATGATAACAGATACACTGCAAGAAAAAAAATGAGATGAGAGAGAATAGTAAGTATATTAAAGCACATTGGTATATTAAAGCTCTGGTTAATTACATTGACAACTTGATTGGTAATTTAAACAAGATTAACAGACACCGTACAGCAGATTGATAGCACATATAAGACAGTAATGATCACATTGGTAAAGATGTTCGGATTGGGTATATAAAGATAGGGAGATTGGGTAGCAATAGATACAGTGCAATTTTAAAGCAACAAGGTAAAAAAACTATGCAGATGAGATTAGGTACTTTTTAGCTTTGTTTTTGAATGGCGCAAAAGTTGGACAGCTTTTCAATTCAATAAGGAGTGAGTTCCATAGACTGGGTCCCTTTATTTGCATAGAGTGTTTACACAGATTAAGTTTGACTCTGGGGATATCAAAGGGATATTTATTTCTGGTGTGGTGATAATGGGTCCTATTACATCTGTCCAGGGAAAGTTTCAGAGCAGGATCTGCGTTTAAGAACAGGGTTTTGTAAATGTAATTGAAACAAGAAAATTTGTGGAGTGAGATTATGTTTAGCATGTTAAGGGAGTTTAACAAGGGGCTGAGTGTTGTCTGAAAGCAGAATTTGTTATTATTCTGATAGCAGATTTTTGCTGGGGGATATCATATGCCTTATGTGCTTTTGTTCTTGAATTGGCATTCTTAGTGATATTTACCATTTTTTTTTATATATTCCACATAGTTAATGGTGCTTCATAGCCTTCCCGGCTTGGTGCCCTCTTTAGATAATTACTTACGTACTCTTTCTCATCTACATAAATGATATTCCAAATCTGTCTCAATTCCTCAAGCCAGTTTTATTTGCTGTTTACACATCCCTCATTTTCTTAAATAAAAAATTGGCAATATCCAGATTGGTAATAAAGTAGATGGCAAATTCCATGAAGTTCTCATTGATAACAAGCTGAATTTCCAGTGCCACATACTAAATATAGCTAAAAAATATTTCAAAATCACTTGGCATTCTTTTTTAAATCAGATATTATGTACATAAATAAAAAAATCAAATGTTTATTCAGGTAAAGTACATACATACAAGAGGTGATACAAATATTGATGGATGTATAGATAGAGCTAGTATATACAATGCCTCAAGCCACTAATATGCAAAGCGTTTCGGGCAGGAAAACACTAAAGACTAAAACTTAATACTAATTGAGATTAAAGTATAAAATGTGTTGAGAAAATATAAAAAAAAGAGGGGAACATGGGAGAAAAACAGTAAAAATACAATTTGGTCGACAAACAGCAATGTTTAAAAATAACAGACATGGGTTGACATTATAAGGGTAAGGTAGGTTACAGCGAGTTAGTTAGGTAGTACTTAGTTTTTATCTTAAACTGGTTGAGAGAGGTACAGTCTTTAACATGATTGGGAAGGTCATTCCACATTCTGAGTCCCTTGATTTGTAGAGCATTTCTAGTTTCATTAAGTAGTACTCTTGGAATATCAAAAAGGTATTTGTTTCTGGTTTGGAGCTCATGGGTTCTGTTACAACCTTCAATGAAGCTTTTAAGGTCAGGATTGGCATTACAGTTCAACATTTTATATATATATATAATACACATGAGAGGATATGCCAGTGGCTTAATATCTAACATATTTAGAGATTTGAGTAGAGGTACCAAGTGATATCTGGGGCCAGAGGTGGATATTGTCCTAATTGCAGCTTTGTGTTGAGTAATTAGAGGATGTAAAGGATTTTGGGTAGTAGAACCCCAAGCACAAATACCATAGTTGAGATAAGGATAGATGAGGGAGTAATAGAGCGTCACCAGGGCAGGGCGAGGTACATAATATCTGATTTTAGAAAGAATGCCAACAGTTTTGAAACTTTTTTTTATATATTTATAATGTGTCCCTGGAAATTCAGCTTTTGGTCAATGAGAACACCAAGGAATTTGCCATCTATTTTGTTACAAATTTTGGTATTATTTATCCTGAGATTTATTTGATTTGAGGATTTATTGCCAAACAAAATATAGAAAGTTTTGTCAATGTTGAAGGTGAGTTTGTTGGCAGTTCGCCAAAGATGGACTTTATTTAGTTCAGTATTCAGTGTGACATTTAGAGCAAGGGGGTCAGGACAGGAGTAAATGAAAGTTGTGTCATCAGCAAATAGAATTGGTTTGAGATGTTGGGAGGCATTTGGATGGTCATTAATGTAGATGCGAAAGAGGAGAGGGCCAAGTATGCTGCCCTGTGGAACACCACTGTTGATGGGTAGGGTGGGAGAAATTGAATTATTCACAGAAACATACTGGAGTCTGTCAGTAAGGTAAGATTTAAGGTATTGCAGGGAGTGACCTTTGACTCCATAATGATGTATTTTACGAAGAAGGTTTTGGTGGTTGACAGTGTCAAAAGCCTTATGCAGGTCCACAAATAACCCAACAGGGAACTCATTTTTATCAAGAGTTGCATGTATCAAGTTAATCATGCAAATAATTGCATCGTTAGTACTTTCTTTGGGTTTGAAGCCTTATTGACAAGAGCTAAGTATATTGTGTTTGGCTAGATAAGAGTAAAGCTGTTTGTAGATGAGTTTTTCTAATATTTTTGACAAGTTTGGCAGGATTGATATAGGTCTGTAGTTGTTAACATCACTGAGATCACCACATTTGTGGACAGGGGTTACTCTCACTTTTTTTTAGAATATCTGGAAAGGTTTGGAGTTCAAGTGACTTGTTGAAGGGCAATAGCAGGAGCTAAAGATCTGGAAGCTTTTTTGTAAATTAAAGTTAGTATCTCCTTAAGGGCACTAGGTTTGGTTTTAAGCGAAAGGATTATCTGATTAACATCAGTGGAATTTGCAGGCGTTAGGTACAGAGACTGTGGATACTTACCTGTAAGATAGTCTTGAACATCAGTACTGGAAGATGGAATATCATTTGCAAGGGATGACCCAATGGAAGAGAAGAACCTATTGAACTCAATAGCAGTATCAGAGGCTGTAAGCTGACCATCGTTATTGGACAGGAGTATTGGTTTGTTATTTAAAGTCTTCTTTGATCCCAATATTTGTGAAATTGTGCTCCATGTTTTCTTAATGTTGCCCTTTGTTTGGGTAAATTTATCTTCGTAGTATTTAATTTTGGCTCTTCTGATTATTTTAGATAGCAATGATGAGTAATTCTTTGAAATTTTTTTTGGAGATGATTCCTAACCTATACTTCTTCTCAAGGTCATGTTTTTATTAATAGATTTAAGTATTCTCATTGTAAGCCAAGGATTGTTTAGCCTTTTAGTTGTGACTTGTTTCGTTAGCATAGGACAGTGGGTGTTATAAAGGCTGAGAATTTTTTGAAGAAAAGATTGCACTGCTAGGTTGATGTCCCCTGTGTTACCTAATTCAGTCTCTCAGTTGACATTTACAGCAGCAGCTATAAAATTTCCCATGGCAGTTTCATTGTGCAGCCAAAAGAGCCGGTCGGCCGAGCGGACAGCACGCGGGACTTGTGATCCTGTGGACCTGGGTTCGATCCCAGGCGCCGGCGAGAAACAATGAGCAGTTTCTTTCACCCTATGCCCCGTTTACCTAGCAGTAAAATAGGTACCTGGGTGTTAGTCAGCTGTCACGGGCTGCTTCCTGGGGGTGGAGGCCTGGTCGAGGACCGGGCCGCGGAAATCATCTCAAGATAACCTCAAGATAACCTCAAGAAAGCTTATCTCCCTTGTCTCTAGAGGTGGTTTGTTTATGTTAGGAGAAATGTGGGGTAATGGTCTGTAGTGCTATCGATGATTAACCCTGAAGTAAGCGGAAAGGTTATGTTGGTCCAGTTGCGATCAAGAGCCGTGGCAGTACTCTCAGTGATTTTTTTTTTTTTTTGAGATATATACAAGAGTTGTTACATTCTTGTACAGCCACTAGTAGCGTAGCGCTTTGGGCAGGTCCCTGGAATACGATCCCCTGCCGCGAAGAATTGTTTTTTCATCCAAGTACACATTTTACTGTTGCGTTAAACAGAGGCTACAGTTAAGGAATTGCGCCCAGTAAATCCTCCCTGACCCGGATACGAAATCATGACATAGCGCTCGCGGAACGCCAGGCGAGTGTCTTACCACTACACCACGGAGACTGTTTAAGATTCTAGTAGGTCTAGTGATTAAGGGTATGAGGAAGCAGGAATTCATACAGTTGAGGAAACTAGCAGCAGGAGGGTCCTCAGGCTCGCAGAGATCAATATTAAAGTCCCCTGTGATAATTAGATGGTTTTTGTTCAGTCTTTTATCTGTTTCCCTCACTAATATGATCACTTCAACGTCTGCTCTATTCATAGAATTATTTCTTCGATCTCTCTGTTTAGATTTATTTTCCTTTTTAAAGACAGTTGTGTCTGTTTAAGCAATTTCCGTTATTTTTTCCTTCTGTACAGTCGTCTGCGTGTTCTCTTTCTAGACTTATCCTCTTTCTGACCCTCCTCACAGGCATGTGCTCTAAGCAGATCTAATAGGTTTCAGCTGTCAGTGGAGCTATTCCCTGTGTGAGAGTTTTGTCGCTTAAGATGGTTTCCCAATGAATGTTTCCAAGGTCCATATTTATTTCTTCCCAGTCGATCCTCTTATTGTTGAAATTGAATTGAGTGAATAAGCCTTCTAGCTTGTTGGTTCTGTTGGACTTACTACTGTTATTAATGTTAGCTTGTACTTCAATGAGCTTACAGTGTGAGTGTGTAGAATCTGAGATTGTAATGTGTCTCTTTAGTCTGGTGAGTAACGGTTGTGGTGTCAGTGTAGCCAAAAGTTTTGTTGTGTTTTAAATTATTTTTAATTATAAACAGTTTGTTAGGGTGTGCTAGAGGTACACTTTACTTCTCATTTGACTTTTACACTAGAATATGAGCTCATTTTGGACATTGTCAAGATGAGTGTTTATTTACCATAACTGTTGTTGTTGTCTACCTTACATGGTACAAGCTGGTGAGTTGTGGAGTTCATTTACATAATTGTGTGTTAGACTTGAGACCAAATAGATCTTTTGGATGTAATTTGATTCATTTGCTAAGAGCACGTTTTTACGGCCCTATTGGGACGCAACCGGGTTCTTTTCTGATGGTACTAGTTTTTTGGGTATCCGGCCCTAAGTTAGTAGAGGCTTTCAAGGGGTGAGCTCCGTAACGCAAGTAAAATCAACGGGGGAGGTACATTAAATACACAAGTATACTTAATTATATATATTCCTTTACCACTACCATATGTAAATTAAAGTCACAAAAGGGAATTATTACTACACAGTATTTACATCTTCGTCTTCCTCTGAAGACACTGGATACTTGGCGATGCTCACTCTGGGTAGCCTTTCCTGGTTTTCTCTTCCATGGCCCAGAACCCACGATGAATCTACCCTGGCCACATGCCAGCCAAATTACAATCCCACTGGGTGCCTCGTCGTGATGACCTACAACCACAGTCCAGCCTGTAGCTGGCAGGTACTAGTCAGCCTCGCTGTTAGGCCACTCCACGACTAATACTAAGGTTGCGAGCCCTAGGCAGGAGCCTCGTGTGACTCGCTGGTCACTCTCCTCGGTCGGCACCGCAGTGGGTGGTCTCTTCCACCAGCCAGCCCCGGAGACAGCGAATTCCGTCACTGCCACTCCTCAGGCAGGCTATCACACACTCAGCAGAGTTCGTCCGGGGGTGGCTCACAGCTTCTACAAAGCAGACTGGGTGAAGAGACCTTGGCTGCCTTGGGTAGACTGATTCAACGTACCTCAGAGCCATCCTAGGTTGACACTGAAAGCAGACACGTCATCAGTACTGGGGACACTACATGGGATCACTAGGAAACATCACTTACTAGCTTAGATACAAACGTCAGCCTATTTGCTCCATAGATTGCGTTCACTGTCTAAGCGCCACCTCACCAGAGGTCAGCAGTGGCTACGTCACGAGCCGACTAGGACAGGCATATAGCGCTTATTGCCGGCATCTCTCGTCATCACTAGATGGCATTGTCCATGTTGTGGAATTTTCGGGAGCGGACTCACAGATGGCGTGGACTTCACGGCTTTGTGCTCGGGCGAGGAATTTTGGTTCATAACACAGGTGCCCAAAGCCCATGCTTTGGGCACACTATACAGTAATGTAAGTTTGCCTCGGGTAATAAATAACAGTGATCATCATTACCCGGTTTCAGGGGATGGACGGTGTTTCAGGCCATCCTCCAAAGGTTTCACACTGTCAAGAAAACGGTCAATTTAAAGTAGTCTCTCCTACCCTACCAGAGGCTCCAAAACAGAATGGGAGAGTACATCACTTTCTTGAGTCGCTTTCATTTTCTTGTAAATTTTTTAGCCTTGATGCATATGAGCAAAAAGTGATGCTCTTTATCGGAGGACAGGTTAGGTATTTACTCGGAGTAGAGAGAATATTATAGAGAATCTTTTTTTTTTTCTCTTTGGCAGGAACACCACTTGAATATGGCGTTGCTTGTGTGGGTGTGGCGGCGAAGTGATCTGGCCGCAGCGGTGCGACCCATCGTGGCTGTACTGATTTACGTCCTGGATGATCCCGGAAGCGCCTTAGTCGGACCTTAGCATGCATCTTAGCCCGGACACAAGTTCGAACCCTTAGTACGGCCTTTGTGAATTTGTTCATTAAATGTATCATGATATTGTGATTTCTGTATCACAATTGATGTTCTTTTCCTTAAGAATGTATTCCATGATTTGTATACAGATAAAGGTTTGATTGATAACAGTTGTGTACCTCAACTTGTCTTGATAATAAACAATAAAAGTATATTTGAGTTTAAAAACTTATTATTACTGTCAAGTTCCATAATTTCTGGAGTACAAGACAACTGGTACTGCCCCTTTTAACCCCTCCGTGGTGCCTCCTTGCCGTGGTGAGGGGCTCATGTACACCACCCTGTGACCGGTGTAGGTTGCCTTTGCCCCCTCTCCTGCCACTTTTTGGGTGGTGGACGTGCTGAAGGGCACCACGTAGGGGCCTTATGAGCCATCGGACCACCCACTGGAGGGGTCGCCTGTGAGGGGCCGCCCTGAGTGGATGGTTGGGTGTCCAGGCTGGGGCGATAGGGGGAATGGGGTCTTAGCACCAGTGTGGGAGAATGGACGATGTAGTAGGACTTCCCTGTTGAAAAGGGGGAGCACCGCTGGGGACAACGCACCCTTCCTGCACAGGCCCACGCTCAGTCTCCCTAGCTGCCCTGGTAGGTGGTATCTCTTGGTTCCAGGTCCCAAACTTTTGATATTGTTTGCTGCATGGATGACGACACGACTTCTCTTACCCAGGCTCATGGGGTGGGTGACCAGGCCCCTGTGTCGGACCGTCCTGGAAGACCAGGATCTGTAGCCCCCCGCTACAGGGCCCGGTTTAGGCCCAGACTGGACTCTTCCTTCCTGCTCCCCTCCCTCCTCTGTGGTTGGGTCGAGCCCCAAGCCTGCTGTGGTGACCGCCTCGTCCCCTTGCGTGGCTTCATCTTATTGTGACTACTGCGCCTTTTGACCCATCTCTCTCTAAAGGTTCTCATCGCCGTCCCCGCCACGGCTACTCTCGTATGCTCCCTTCCCATACTAATTCGTACCATGCTTTGTTTGGTCCTGCTACATGGACTAAGTACTTTGACCTCCATCCTTTACATTCAACTCCTGACAATTTTTCCCTTCATAGGCATCTTGTAGATTCTGTAGATGCCTCAGTTACCTCAACCACACCCGTGTTGGTACCCATGTCGTTGCTGCTCCTCAGGATGCAGCCACCTGCTTGGCCGCCTTATCCTGCCTTGGCGAGACCCCTGTTCGGGTCTCAAAGAACGCTCGGGCAAATGCCAGTGTTGTAACACGGAGAGGGGGGGGGTGTTTCTTGTGATCTCCTCTCCCCCTTTCTCTCTCTGCCCGTATTTTAACATTGTTCTCTGTACCAAGGGACCCCAAAACTTTCACTTGAGCCGACCCCACGCCCCGTGGTCTCAAGACGATTGACCGACTTGAGATTCTACAACCCGTATGACGTGACATAGGCTTCTAGCAAAACCCTAGGGTCGCCTTTATGCTGCCACCACCAGACCAACAACACTGAGCAATGATCGAGGCCTGGATCGATCATGCCAATCAATAACTTTGGGGCTTGATCCCCTCTAGTAACATATGACCTTGAATCTTAAGTGTGGAATAAAATCAACAGGAATGATAATTCTGATTCCTTGTTAGAATCGGCGCCCAACTCAACTCGGCCTCGTGGTGACCACGTGACAAGGAAAAGAGCATGGAAGCAATGAAATGGAAAATAATAAAATTGCAAAATTACTAATTAATTTATTCCAAAACTAAAACAAAATCTAAGAAATAAGATCACTTCCTAAACTGAACACTCCCTGGCAATTAACACTCCCTGACTTTACATTTGAGGCAATGAATTGACCTACTCCCTACAAACTCTTTCAGCAACTCTACCTTCTATAGACCAGCTGGATGATCATGCTGTCTGGAGTCCGATGATGGAAGGCCACCTGCCCGAGCTGCTCCTCAAACCACACTGATCTCTGCCCGTCTGGTCTTCCTCAGACCAGAGCATTGTATTGTATTGTTCCGCTTAGTATCTAAGTTACTTGCCAGGCTTAAGCTTTAACAACTAACCTCTGTTGCCCTGAATGATCCAGATTGGTTGAATTATTTTACTGAAGTTAAATTACACAAGCATCTTAGGGAAGAGCTATTCCCAACTACAAAATGGCTATTTGACCTTTGAGAAATAGAGGACATGGAAACTGGTGACCTGTGACCGCCAGGTCACTCCGCCTTACAGCCTAGTTCTGGCTCGTGACGTCACTGATGGTGACCTAAACTCCTTCTAATAATTAGAATACTCTTGATATTATAAGCAGTCATACTATACAATACAATTTGAATACAAAATAAATGAAGGCTAATATCTCTAAATAAGTGAATACTAAAGAATGATTCATTATACGAAACTTGTGAACAAAGGCACCAGTTATCTTCACCGCCAATTCCCCCAGGGGGATGCTCCCATGTGCTTGGGTCACCACACGCGGGTCCAGCTTCCCATTCTTCCCTGTGTAGATAACCATTCTGGATAATTCTTACAGCAAGCCTAGTTTGTTACAACTCCCCCCCCCCCCCCCGGCACAAGCAACTTAGTACACCTTGTTAATTTGCTAAAAATAACGAGGTTTAGTATCAAAACCCAGAAGAAACTCAACTCATGCCACAGACAAAAGCTACCCTAACTAAGAAAATTTGACAATCCTTAGATTGTCCAACAACATCATAATAAACATGTTAAAATTCATAAATGTCTCGGCTGTCAACTGACAGCAATCCTCCAACATCAGGAAACATACATCCTACTCTTACTGACATAGGTAAACAACATGTCCCTACTCTAACATCAAAGACTAACTACTAAAAAACTCTTGGCTCTTCACTAGCCAAGTTCATGCGTCCTCTAGAGCCGGCCATACCGTGTTCCGCCATAAAACATAAAGTTATATTTTCAGACAGAACTTTCAGCCATCCGGGAGCGTACTTCTGAACTCTACTAAGGTCACATCCGTGTACTATCCACTCCCCAATCAATGTCAACCTTGACATGCTAAGGAACACACCTAATGTTTATTACACGTATCTAAAATATATATAAAAAAAATTTCTCCTATAACTATATCACAGGTTTCAGCTGACTGTACAGCCAAGTGTTCGCACTCACTGTAAGAGTGTCAATGTTTATATTGGTCCGCCTCTCCTGTGTTCAAACATTCTGAAAAAAAATAACATAATTTTCCATAACCGTTTGTTCAGGGCTTAGACAATTACACAGGGGCTTCGATTTTAATCACTGACCAATTTATAGAGTAAAATTTCCATATATCATTATACCAGAATAATTATTTTAAATCTGTTTTTCAACATTTATAAAGTATTGTGATTCTAAATCTGTTTTTCAACATTTAAACAAAAGTGCCCAGATATTCTTTATACAGATGTTCAGAGCCAACTTTGGTTTTTGTATCAATTGTTGATATTGAGTAATCGAGAAAAAAAAATCGATGCTGCTGGACGCTGATTTGTTTGTTTGTTGTCATCTGTGAAGGTTCTGTCATCCTTGTGCATTGGCCCAATGCAGGATGAAGTTTTTTTCTAGCCTTTGCATAGAGAAAAAGTAATTTGGATTTCTCTATTTTGCTTTCTTTGCCTCTCCTGGATTTTGCAATTCTTGCAAGTTTAGCTTGACAGTTTCCATTTCTCAACATAGCCTTCTTTGTTGTTCTTGGGATAGAATGGAGTATCTGAGATGTTCTCCAATTGGTTTTCGTCGCCTTTAAACGTCGTCGTTCGCATTCCAACTTGCAATGAGGAAGCCTGGTCGTGGACCGGGCCGCAGGGACGCTAAGCCCCGAAATCATCCCAAGATAACCTCAAGGTTGCATCTTTTTCTTTCTGCTTAGTGGTATGTGAACTTACTTTCTCAAGGCACTGGTTTAAGTTTACATCAACTAACCGTCTTAGCATATTGCTGTGAGGTCATGGTTAATTGATTCCCATTTAAGCCATTAATTAAAATTTAATTTGCTGAATTCTCTTCCTCTTTGATTTGAGACTGGTAGCACAGGTCTATTGCCCATGCATGTCTGAACTTCAATTAGGTTGTGATCTGAATAATATGCATTTGTAATCATTATGTCCTTAATCAGTTCGTCATTACAAAAATAATACCTCTTGAGAGGTTATCTTGAGATGATTTCGGGGCTTTTGTGTCCCCGGGGCCCGGTCCTCGACCAGGCCTCCACCCCTAGGAAGCAGCCCGTGACAGCTAACTCCCAGGTATCTATTTACTGCTAGGTAACAGGGGCATCAGAGTGAAAGAAACTCTGCCAATTTTTTCTCGCCGGCGCAGGATCGAACCCGGGACCACAGGATTATGAGTCCCGCTCTCTGTCCACTCAGCCACCGTCTCCCAGGTGCTTTGTTTTCTAGTTGGTTCTAATATTTGCTGGTTTAAGGAAAATGTCACACATCTGCAAGAGGTCATTTGTGTGTAACTGTTGACCAAGTCTACTTCCTGGAACTCTCTCTGGTTCAGCTGTGTTTGCCACATCTTTCCATTGAGGTGCCTAAGTTGAAGTCGTCAAGTACGGTGATGTTTGGGGCAGAGTTTGTGTAGCTTACTAAGCAGTGTTGTATTTTAGTTAGTTGCTCTATAAACTGCTGAGAATTTGCATCTGGCGATTTATATACCAGGACAATCACCATATTTAGAATATCTATTTTTATTATCGGCCCTTACACCATAATATTTGCAACGTTTAGCAGCTCTGTGCAGATGAGTGTATTCTTAATGAAAAGGCTTATCCTAGGGGGCCTGACGGCTGACAGCACTCGGGATTCGTAGTCCCAAGCTTCTGGGTTTGATCCCCGGTGGAGGCGGAAACAAATGGGGCAGCGTTTCTTTCACCCTGATGCCCTAGTTCACCTAGCAGTAAATAGGTACCTGTGAGTTATACAGCTGCTTCCTGGGGACCTGTAATAAAAAGGAGGCCTGGTTCAGGACCGGGCCGCGGGGACGCTAAGCCCCGAAATCATCTCAAGATAGCCTGTAGACTGTTTTCAATCACAGCTGAAAAGACAGAATCCTAGTATCCATATCTCACTGTCATATAAGTCCTTTGTGTTTACATTTTGGAAATGTTTTCTTGTAAGACGGCCAAATGCTCAAGAACTTCTCTTCCCCCTTTTCTACAGGATATTCTTAGTGATAATGAGGTACAGAGTACTTTTTCCATTTATTTATTACTTCATCTTAATAATATCTACTCATGTTACTTGATTAGTTTCTATACAATTTTATTTAAGCATATTCTGGCTATAAATGAAAGAAAAATAACAGGTACTAGCTTGTGTTATTAGGGAATATGCTGTCAAATCTGGCTCCATATCTTGAACGTCATAGTCCAATAAATTGTCAGCCACACTTCCATGGATATAAACATTCCATTAGCTTTGGCTCTATCTCTCCTAGAGTCTCCTAGAGTCCAGGAGCCAGATTCACGAAGCTGTTATGCAAGTACTTACGAACGTGTACATCTTTCCCCAATCTTTGACGGCTATGGTTACATTTATTAAACAGTTAACAAGCATGAAAACTTCCCAATCAACGGTTGTTATTGTCATAAACAGCCTCCTGGTGCTTCGGAGCTCATTAACTGTTTAATAATTGTAAACAAAGCCGCCAAAGATTGAGAAAAGATGTACAGGTTCGTAAGTGCTTGCGTAACTGCTTCGTGAATCTGGCCCCAGGTGAATGGAATCTTAATCCAATCATGGCGGTAAGTGCACTCAGGTCACATACGGTCCAGGAGTGCACTCAGGTCACATACGGTCCAGGAGTGCACTCAGGTCACATACGGTCCAGGAGTACACTCAGGTCACATACGGTCCAGGAGTACACTCAGGTCACATACGGTCCAGGAGTACACTCAGGTCACATACGGTCCAGGAGTGCACTCAGGTCACATACGGTCCAGGAGTGCACTCAGGTCACATACGGTCCAGGAGTACACTCAGGTCACATACGGTCCAGGAGTACACTCAGGTCACATACGGTCCAGGAGTACACTCAGGTCACATACGGTCCAGGAGTGCACTCAGGTCACATACGGTCCAGGAGTGCACTCAGGTCACATACGGTCCAGGAGTGCACTCAGGTCACATACGGTCCAGGAGTACACTCAGGTCACATACGGTCCAGGAGTGCACTCAGGTCACATACGGTCCAGGAGTACACTCAGGTCACATACGGTCCAGGAGTACACTCAGGTCACATACGATCCAGGAGTACACTCAGGTCACATACGGTCCAGGAGTGCACTCAGGTCACATACGGTCCAGGAGTGCACTCAGGTCACATACGGTCCAGGAGTGCACTCAGGTCACATACGGTCCAGGAGTGCACTCAGGTCACATACGGTCCAGGAGTGCACTCAGGTCACATACGGTCCAGGAGTGCACTCAGGTCACATACGGTCCAGGAGTGCACTCAGGTCACATACGGTCCAGGAGTGCACTCAGGTCACATACGGTCCAGGAGTGCACTCAGGTCACATACGGTCCAGGAGTGCACTCAGGTCACATACGGTCCAAGAGTGCATGCTGATGTTTGGCTCATTTCCATAAACCTGTCAATAAGTCATTTATAAGCAGGCGATGAATCACAATAACGTGGCTGAAGTATGTTGACCAGACCACACACTAGAAATTGAAGGGACGACGACGTTTCGGTCCGTCCTGGACCATTCTCAAGTCGATTGAGAATCATTCATTCACATTCAAGTCATCGAATCATTGATTCAAGTCGATCATTCTCACAGTCGACTTGAGAATGGTCCAGGACGGACCGAAACGTCGTCGTCCCTTCCCACCAAACACACACACTGAAACTACGACGTTGCTACAACGTTCGAACAAGTTTTAACATCTCCTAACCAGTTATAACGACCAATATATCAAGTTGTAACAACGTTCTAATACGTCATAAACACGTTAAGCCAAGATGTAACAACTTTATTACAAGTTGTAACAAGCGGAAAATAGAGACAGTGTCGGTTTGTGTTTCCAGGGTTCACCTTGTAGTGTGTGGTCTGGTCAAGATAGCGTGTTCTAGAGTCCTTATTCAACAGCAGTAATATTTTGCCTCAACTCCTGCAACCCACTTTGCTAGTGTTCGTAAGGCCAAAATCCGCATTATGTCCTTCTTCCTCACAGCATCCACATAAATGAGTTCACAGTCTTCCGTTTTTGTCCACCTACTTACTCCGTCCCACGCCAAGAATCCAGATTTACTACACAAAGACGACAAAGTTTATATAAACGTGTTCTCGAGTTTGTAATCCGGATGCCAACATAGACGACTTCGTCTCCCTCAGGCGCAGTAAAGGGAGGTGTAAACAGACAAGTGTATGCACTCTATTACGGGGCTCACCATACCCCGTGCTACTAAATATAGCCCGTAAGATATCACCTAGGAAAATTTTCCCTCTTTCTAATGGCCTTGCTCTCACTATTTTCCTGGGTCATGCTTCCAGTACTTATAAGAAGAACATAAGAACAAAGGTAACTGCAGAAGGCCTATTGGCCCATACGAGGCAGCTCCTATTTATAACCACCCAATTCCACTTATATACATGTCCAACCCGCGCTTGAAACAATCGAGGGACCCCACCTCCACCACGTTACGCGGTAATTGGTTCCACAAATCAACCACCCTGTTACCGAACCAGTATTTACCCAAGTCTTTCCTACTCCTACGGGCCTTGCTGCTGCCACCACCACATCCAGTTCTCGGCAGGGTGAAGGAGGGGTCATTACAGGGGTCAATACTTCTGAAGATCATTGGGTTATCGTTAATGTTTTGTTTAACAAGGTCCTCGAAAGTCTCATTAAAACCAGCTGGCTGGAGGACCATATACACTGGCGACCCCCCCCCTATCGACCCCCACCCCAGCTACCCTAGGCCTCCCCATCGACCCCCACCCCAGCTACCCTAGGCCTCCCCATCGACCCCCACCCCAGCTACCCTAGGCCTCCCCATCGACCCCCACCCCAGCTACCCCCCCATCGACCCCCACCCCAGCTACCCTAGGCCTCCCCATCGACCCCCACCCCAGCTACCCCCCCCCCCATCGACCCCCACCCCAGCTACCCTAGGCCTCCCCATCGACCCCCACCCCAGCTACCCCCCCATCGACCCCCACCCCAGCTACCCTAGGCCTCCCCATCGACCCCCCCCCCCAAGAGTGGTTGTTGTTATAGATTCAGCTACTCGGAACAAGTTCCAAGTAGCACGGGCTATGGTGAGCCCGTAGCGGACTTACCTGGTACAGGAGCGGGGCAAGTAGCACGGGCTATGGTGAGCCCGTAGTGGACTTACCTGGTACAGGAGCGGGGCAAGTAGCACGGGCTATGGTGAGCCCGTAGTGGACTTACCTGGTACAGGAGCGGGGCAAGTAGCACGGGCTATGGTGAGCCCGTAGTGGACTTACCTGGTACAGGAGCGGGGCAAGTAGCACGGGCTATGGTGAGCCCGTAGTGGACATACCTGGCACAGGAGCGGGGCAAGTAGCACGGGCTATGGTGAGCCCGTAGTGGACTTACCTGGCGCAGGAGCGGAGCAAGTAGCACGGGCTATGGTGAGCCCGTAGTGGACTTACCTGGCACAGGAGCGGGGCCAGTAGCACGGGCTATGGTGAGCCCGTGTATTATGGTGGGGGAAGGAGTGCCTAATATCCTAGATCATGATTTTATAGTTAGGTAGGAATGTTCTGTATAATATTGGGTATTGGTTAGGTTATTATCAGGAGGGAAGTACAAAGTACTTTCAAACTATACGACTGTATAGCACTTGGAAGGGATAGGAGGATATAATGATTTAGGATAAGGCGGTGGGAAGGATTGTTAACCCAACCACTTGGACGGTCGGTGATTGTTGGGTACAATAATTGTTACTGTGTAGTGAGGAATGTTGTGTGTGGTGTTTGGTGTCTAACAAAATCTATATTTCTGTTGAATGTTACTTTACACTGAATGGTCAAGACGTGACATTCATGTTTATACTGCAGTGGTGATTGTACTGTTAACAGTGTAATGAGGCGGTTTCTGTACATTGTTGTGTTAATAGTTTAAATGTTTCTATAGTGAAGAAATATTCCTCTATATTTTGTGATTATCGTTTATTGTTAATTCAATATTGTACATCGTGATCATGTATACTGATGATATACTCTCATTATAATTATGTATACTGATGAAATACTCTCATTATGATTATGTATGCTGATGTTATACCCTCATTATGATCATGTATACTGATGTTATACTCTCATTATGATCATGTATACTGATGTTATACTCTCATTATGATCATGTATACTGATGTTATACTCTCATTATGATCATGTATACTGATGTTATACTCTCATTATGATCATGTATACTGATGTTATACTCTCATTATGATCATGTATACTGATGTTATACTCTCATTATGATCATGTATACTGATGTTATACTCTCATTATGATCATGTATACTGATGTTATACTCTCATTATGATCATGAATACTGATGTTATACTCTCATTATGATCATGTATACTGATGTTATACTCTCATTATGATCATGTATACTGATGTTATACTCTCATTATGATCATGTATACTGATGTTATACTCTCATTATGATCATGTATACTGATGTTATACTCTCATTATGATCATGTATACTGATGTTATACTCTCATTATGATCATGTATACTGATGTTATACTCTCATTATGATCATGTATACTGATGTTATACTCTCATTATGACCATGTATACTGATGATATACTCTCATTATGATCATGTATACTAATGTTATACTCTCATTATGATCATGTATACTGATGACATACCCTCATAATGAACATGAGTAGTAATGATGGATACTCATGATGACCAAGTGTAGTGATCATGTACACCCATGATGACCATGTCACACACACACACACACACACACACACACACACACACACACACACACATGGTGGAGTCAGCCTCCACCACATCACTTCCTAATGCATTCCATTTGTCAACCACTCTGACACTAAAAAAGTTCTTTCTAATATCTCTGTGGCTCATTTGGGAAACTGAGTGCCCAAATGAGCCACAGAGATATTAGAAAGAACTTTTTTAGTGTCAGAGTGGTTGACAAATGGAATGCATTAGGAAGTGATGTGGTGGAGGCTGACTCCATACACAGTTTCAAGTGTAGATATGACAGAGCCCGATAGGCTCATGAATCTGTACACCTGTTGATTGACGGTTGAGAGGCGGGACCAAAGAGCCAGAGCTCAACCCCCGCAAACACAACTAGGTGAGTACAACTAGGTGAGTACACACACACACACACACACACACACACAGAAAGGTGATAGGGAGGAGGCACTTAACTATAGACCTGTATCACTGACAAGCATCCCCTGTAAAATACTGGAAAGAATAATTAGGCTACGACTGGTTGAGCACCTGGAGAACATTAGGTTTGTGAACAAACATCAACATGGGTTCTGGACAGGGAAATCGTGCCTAACAAACCTTGTGGAATTCTATGATAAAATAACGAGGATAAGACAGGACAAAAATGGTTGGGCAGACTGCATATTTCTGGACTGCCAAAAAGCCTTTGATACAGTACCGCACATGAGACTGCTGTTCAAGCTCGAGAGGCAGGCGGGGGTGGGGGGAAAGGTCCTAGCATGGATAAGGAACTACCTAACAGGAAGGAGCCAAAGAGTTACGGTAAGGGGCGAGAAGTCGGACTGCCGAACAGTAACAAGTGGAGTACCACAAGGATCGGTGCTGGGACCAATTCTATTTCTGGTATATGTTAACGACATATTTACAGGCGTAGAGTCCTACATGTCGATGTTTGCGGATGACGCAAAATTAATGAGAAGAGTTGTGACAGATGAGGATTGCAGGATCGTCCAAGAGGACCTGAACAGGTTGCAGAGATGGTAAGAGAAATGGCTACTGGAATTCAACACGAGCAAATGTAAAGTTATGGAAATGGGACTAGGAGATAGGAGACCAAAGGGACAGTACACAATGAAGGGGAACAGCCTACCTGTAACGACGCGTGAGAGAGACCTGGGTGTGGACGTAACACCTAATCTATCTCCTGAGGCACATATAAATAGGATAACGACAGCAGCGTACTCTACACTGGCAAAAGTTAGAACATCATTCAGAAACCTAAGTAAGGAGGCATTTAGGGCGCTTTACACTGCCTACGTGAGGCCAGTCTTAGAGTATGCCGCCTCGTCATGGAGGTCCCATCTGAAGAAGCATATAATGAAACTGGAAAAGGTTCAGAGGTGTTCAACGAGACTCGTCCCAGAGCTACGAGAGATGGGGTATGAGGAGCGCCTGAGGGAACTGTGCCTTACGACACTAGAAAGAAGAAGGGAGAGGGGGGGACATGATAAGAACGTATAAAATACTCAGAGGGATTGACAGAGTGAACATAGAGGGAATGTTCACACGGAATAGTAACAGAACGAGGGGACATGGATGGAAGCTTGAAACTTAGATGAGTCACAGAGATGTTAGGAAGTTTTCTTTTAGCGTGAGAGTAGTAGGAAAATGGAATGCACTTCAGGAGCAGGTTGTGGAAGCAAATACTATTCATAATTTTAAAACCAGGTATGAGAGGGAAATGGGACAGGAGTCATTGCTGTTAACAACCGATGCTCGAAAGGCGGGATCCAAGAGTCAATGCTCGATCCTGCAGACACAACTACGTGAATACAACTAGGTGAGTACACACACACACACACACACACACACACACACACACACACACACACACACACACACACACACACACACACACACACACACACACACACACACACACACACACATACATACATACATAAGAAGAGCAAGGAGAAATTCCAGAGATAAGAGAAGGAATAGCTAACCAGGAACCACTGGAAGAGTTTGAGATTACCAGCGGGGAAGTAAGGAAGTGTTTACTAGAGTTGAATGTGACAAAGGCTATAGGCCCAGATGGAATCTCTCCTTGGATACTAAAGGAAGGAGCAGAAGAACTGTGCCTGCCACTCTCCATAGTGTATAACAAATCACTGACAACAGGGGAACTGCCAGAAATTTGGAAAGCAGCTAACGTAGTCCCGATATAAAAAAAGGAGATAGACAGGAGGCACTGAACTACAGGCCAGTGTCCCTAACCTGCATACCATGCAAGCTGATGGAGAAGATTGTGCGAAGAAAGCTAGTGGAACATCTGGAGTGAAAGAACTTTGTAACATGGCAAGAACTTTGGATGGCAAGTCCTGCCTCACAGAGTTACTTGAATTCTACGACCAGGCAACAAAAATCAGGCAAGAAAGAAAAGGGTGGGCAGACTGTATATTTTTGGATTGCCAGAAAGCCTTTGATACAGTACCACACAAGAGGCTAGTGAAAAAGCTGGAGATGCAAGCTGGAGTTAAAGGGAAGGTACTCCATTGGATAAAGGAGTACCTAAGCAACAGGAGACAACGAGTCAATGTGAGGACTGAGGTCTCAGATTGGCGAGACGTTACAAGTGGAGTCCTGCAGGGGTCAGTCCTTGAACCTATACTTTTTCGTTATACGTTTCTGATATATGTAAATGATCTCCCAGAGGATATAGACTCGTTTCTCTCAATGTTTGTTGATGATGCAAAAATTGTGAGGAGGATTGAAACAGATGATGATAGTAAGAAGCTACAAGATGACCTAGACAGACTGAGTGAATAGTCCAACAAATGGCTGTTAAAGTTCAACCCGAGTAAAGGCAAAATAATGAAACTAGGCGGTGGAAACAGGAGGTCTGACACAGGATACAGAATAGGAGATGAAGTACTTAATGAAACGGACAGAGAGAAAGATCTAGGAGTTGATATCACACCAAACCTGTCTCCTGAAGCCCACATAAAAAGAATAACTTCTGCGGCATATGCGAGGCTGGCTAACATCAGAACAGCCTTCAGGAACCTGTGTAAGGAATCATTCACAATCTTGTATACCACATATGTAAGACCAATCCTGGAGTATGCGGCCCCAGCATGGAGCCCGTATCTTGTCAAGCACAAGACGAAGCTGGAAAAAGTTCAAAGGTATACCACTAGACTAGTCCCAGAACTAAGAGGCATGAGTTACGAGGAAAGGCTGCGGGAAATGTACTTTACGACACTGGAAGATAGAAGAGTAAGGGGAGACATGATCACAACCTACAAAATCCCCAGGGGAATCGATCGGGTAGACAAGGATAAACTATTCAACACTGGTGGGACGCGAACAAGGGGACACAGGTGGAAACTGAGTACCCACATGAGCCACAGAGACATTTGAAGGAACTTTTTCAGTGTCAGAGAAGTTAACAGGTGGAATGCATTAGGCAGTGATGTGAGCCATTACCCCACAACCTTCCCTACTACCTCACAACCTTCCCTACTACCTCACAACCGTCCCTACTACCCTCACAACCTTCCCTACTACCCTCACAACCGTCCCTACTACCCTCACAACCTTCCCTACTACCTCACAACCTTTCCTACTACCTGACAACCTTCCCTACTACCTCACAACCTTCCCTACTACCTCACAACATTCCCTACTACCTCACAACCTTCCCTACTACCTCACAACCTTCCCTACTACTTCACAACCTTCCCTACTACCTGACAACCTTCCCTACTACCTCACAACCTTCCCTACTACCTCACAACCTTCCCTACTACCTCACAACATTCCCTACTACCTCACAACCTTCCCTACTACCTGACAACCTTCCCTACTACCTCACAACATTCCCTACTACCTCACAACCTTCCCTACTACCTGACAACCTTCCCTACTACCTCACAACCTTCCCTACTACCTCACAACATTCCCTACTACCTCACAACCTTCCCTACTACCTCACAACCTTCCCTACTACCCCCACAACCTTCCCTACTACCTCACAACATTCCCTACTACCTGACAACCTTCCCTACTACCTCACAACCTTCCCTACTACATCACAACCTTCCCTACTACCTCACAACCTTTCCTACTACCACACAACCTTCCCTACTACCACACAACCTTCCCTACTACCCTCACAACCTTCCCTACTACCTCACAACCTTCCCTACTACCTCACAACCGTCCCTACTACCTCACAACCGTCCCTACTGTTACGTACTCCTAGCTGAATACGTATATAAATTTAAAATAATTTGTTTTGTTCCATTATATCATTGCCTGTATATGTACACACATTGTGTTTTTGTAAATTATCGTGTGGTGTGGCAGCGTCAGTGGAGACAGGAGCGCGGTTGCTTTGCACACGTCTAATACCTGTTAGATTCGGGAAGTTGGACCTGTTCAGTTTTGGGAGTTCCAGATGTCACTTTTATTTAGTTTATATAATTATTTATTTACTGTAATTAAGCAGGTGGCATTGTTCTTATATATTTTGCAAGTAACTATTATATGTAATTTGCATTCTTATGTGTTTTGAGAACAAGTGGTTGTTCAATTAGTTTTAAATATTAAAAAATCTTTAGTTTCCATCCCTCATCCTGAATGAGGCAGAGGAGGAGAGGATTATGGGTAGCGACAGAGCGAGAGTTCAGTAGCTGATACGGGCCAAGGGAGCTCACACCTTTGTAGAGTTAAGTCTGTAACATTCATGTTGTGCCATATTTTATTATGTTATATTAAGTGTAATGACAATACTTTTTTGGTTTGTTGTATAAGTTAACTTTACCATCTGTGTTTTATATTATACTGTTTTGAATATATATATTATAAGTTATATGTATAATTCTTCAATCCTAAGGGAGAAATACTTTTAAGTCTTAGCCTGTTATCATTCATGGGGTTATACTGGTGACCCGCTTAAGAGAGCAGCAGTGGTATCCCTAGACGTAACTAAAGCTTGGCTGCTGTAGGGTCACGAGCCGTAACGAACGATAGGTAACAAAGAGTTATGGGGGCCCGTCCGGGAAATATTGTTCCCACTTAACCTTAACTATGCTAATCTAACCTTGCCTTCCTAGGTACCAGTGTGTTAAGTGTCTGTGTTTTTCTTAAGAACTATTCCATGTGCCAAGCAAGCCTTCCTGTGTGTCAAGTAACGACGTTTCACGATTTTGAGGTAAGTCATCCTATATATTGTTTGTGCAGTGAGGCCAAGCGAATTTTCAGTGTGGTGACAATTTTACAGTGAAGTGTAGTGCAGTGCCATTGTTTTAATTATTGTTGTGAATCAAGTGCCAAGTGTTAGTAACGATGGAGGAGAAAGTTGCATCGTTGGTGGCTCACCCAGACTTTGAAGGGATTCAGAGCCTTAAAAAGACTGAGTTAATACAAATGGCAAATCAGTTGGATTTGACCGCCAACAATAGAATGGTTAAAGCCCAAATATTGAAAGTCATTGTGACACATTTTGTTGAGAATGGAGAGTTAGAGGAAGAAATTCTAGTGGAGTTAAGAGAGGAGTCGAGTGATCAGATGACGTTAAAGCGTCTTGAGTTAGAAGCTCGCCAATTAGAGCTTGAAGCTCAAAAGGAACAGAAAATATTAGAGGCTGAAGCTCGTCAAAGAGAGATTGAAGCTCAACAGAGACAGCAAATATTAGAGGCTGAAGCTCAGCAAAGGGAGCTTGAGACTAGACGTTTAGAGGTTATGGCACAGTTGCAACTAGAAGGAACAAGCCGAGGAACAAACTAGGCAATTAGAGATTCAACAACAAATGGCTGACACTAACTTCAGGCTTGAAACACAGCGTATGGCAGCTGGACATGGAAATACTAGTAATGTTTCAACAAATAGTGATAATAATCCCATAAGGATGAATAAGTATATAGAGTTGCCCAAGTTCAATGAGGAGGATCCTGAGGTTTTCTTTGCACATTTTTATAAAATTGCCATCAGTATGAACTGGCCAAGGGATCAGTGGGTAGCCATTATGCAGTCTCAATTTAAGGGGCGTAGTCAGGAGGTTTTTACATCCCTACCTGACGCTCATAGCTTTGATTATGAATTTGTAAAGAAAAGCATCTTAAATGCATATCAATTAAATCCAGAGGCACACAGGCAAAAGTTTAGGAACCTAAGGAGGGTAAGTGATCAGACAATAGCAGATTTTACTCGTCAGAAGACGATTTTTTGCAACAGATGGTTAAAGTCACTTTCAGTCACTGACTTTGATGCTCTAAAGAATCTTCTTATCATGGAAGAAGTATTGTCATGTCTCCCAGACAAGTTGTCTACTTTTATGGCAGAACAAAAGAATGTAACAGACATTTATGAGCTGTCAAAGCTCGCGGATGAGCATGAGTTGTTGACTAAGACCCAGTTTACAGCCACTTCACCTAAGTCTAGTCGTAGAGTAAATTATAATGCTCACCGAACTCCTTATCAGAATCCATCCAGTCCTAGTGCTCCAGTTACTCCCATGAGCTCTTCTCTTACAAAACCTAATCCTGCTACTTCATTGTCAGGAATGTCAAATAATAATAAGGTTATTTCTAAACCTACAGTTGGTTCTACCAGTGTGTCCACTGTAAGGTCCTGTTCCCATTGTAAGAGAAAAGGCCATGGAATTAATTCCTGTTTTATATTGCACCCTGAGTTACGACCAACTGGTCTCATTTATTGCAGAGGTGTGCAAAATAAACTTACTAATAAACATGTAACTGTAAACCCCAATTGGGTGAAACAGTATTCACCATATATGTCTTCAGGTGAAGTTTTGTGTATTAATGGGAAGTGGAAGCCAGTGGTTATTCTTCGTGATACAGGTGCTTCCCAAACCATAATTTCATCCAGTATTCTTTCTGATGTTGAAAAGAGAGAGACTGGAAAGTTTGTTGTTCTTCAGAGTGTTGCAGGATGTAAAACTGTACCTCTAATAGACATTAATTTGAGATCCACCATTACACCAAGTTTATGCACTGTGGGTGTTAGTACACAGTTGCCCATCCCAGGTGTGGATGTTATATTGGGTAATGATGTGGCCATAAATCATGTTGTGGGTGAGATTGATCCCCGTTTGTGTAAACAGCCAGTTGCAGACCATGTTTATTCTGCCTGTGCTAAAGTTAGTTCTATGAATGAACCTGTTGTAGAAGATGGTTTTGTCCATTCTACCTGTGCTGATGTCAGTACTATTATAAATCCAGTTGTCAGTTCTGATGTTGTTACTCAAGCATTTGTTCCAGTAACCAGTACCCCTTCAGTGGAGAAGTGGGATGTGGTTGTTCCAGATTCCTGTGTGGCCGATTTAGTTGTTGAGAGTAAGCCTGATACTATGACTCTGCTTTATTCCAATAAATTGGGAAAGGATGTCCATGTACCATTGTCTTGCCCGCTCACTACGAACGTTGTGCCAGGAGTTGAGAGAAACTTAAAAGCCACGACTCTGTATTCCAGCCAAGTGAATGGTTTAGGACAAGATGTCGGGTTGGCAGAAGTATTCCCGCTCACTCCAAGTTTAGAATCAGTTGCCGAGAGTAAGTCTGTTGTAGAGGCCCCGCCTCACCCTAGTCAAGTCAAGGTGATATAATAGGGGAGGAGGTCAAACTACCTGTTACTTGCCCGCTCGTTTCAGATTCCCTTAATTTAAGTGCATTGAGTAGAACTGACCCTAAGATTTCAGAGAGAAGCAAGGAGACAGTCTGTACTGTAGATCCAGTTTTGGAGAGTGTGGGAAAGCAGCCAGAGGATCAGCTTCTGTTGAGTAGATGGAGACCCATTGAGCCTCCCTCTTCAGTTGTCTGTGAGGATGTG
Source organism: Procambarus clarkii (assembly GCF_040958095.1). Lineage (NCBI taxonomy): Eukaryota > Metazoa > Arthropoda > Malacostraca > Decapoda > Cambaridae > Procambarus > Procambarus clarkii. Next base: position 2,286,162 of record NC_091187.1, on the reverse strand, counting down.
ACCCAGCTTGGTAGTGATATTATTGATTGTGAGCAGACAGTACTCCGAGCAGCTCCAGAAGTCATGGGAGGAAATTTTGGTAAAATCATTAAGATTGGTACAGTAGCATTTGGATCTAAGTTGCGGAGATTTGTGGGTTGTGATTCTTATTCCATGTGGAGTAAGTATTTCTCATTGTGTACATTGAGTCAGAGTGTGTGTAGGATGTTGAAATCTACTTTTATTCTGCAGGAGTCATTTTCTTGTGAAGTAATGGACTGTGGGACATCTTTGTCAAGCCTTGTGGTTGAGCAGAGAGAGTTTACTCAAGTAGGTTGTGCAACCAGTAGTTCTGAGGAAGTGGTAAGTTATGCTAGAGCAGTGTCTCTATATTCAGATCCAATTAATTTTGATGCACGAGTGATAAAAGTGTATGTTCCACTCAAGTGTGGTGTTGACTTTCAGAGTCATATTGGAGTTGACTTTCAGAGTCATATTGTGGGTGAAGGATTAAATCATACTGGGGAGCAGATGTTTGAGGCTCCAGGTGTGTATTTCAAGTTGGGGGATAAGGTTATCCTACCTAGTGTTAATCATTGTGAAGGGTTTCAGATTGTCCTTGGGCGTTTCTCAGGTAATCTGTTGTGCATCTTCAAGATGTTAAGACCCTTAAACCTCTTGGTTGATTGGTTGTCATCAGACGTAAACCACTTGGGAAGTGATGGTGAGGGTTGTAAAGTTTTCGGCATGTTTTATTTAGTCTCTTGGAAGACTAGACGGTTGATGAACGTGTGTGTTGTGTTCAAGTTCACCATCAGGAGGTGTGAACTTGTCTTGAGAGTTATGATTGAGGTATGGTGCCTAGACATATGCCTGTTTTCTTTCACTGATCGTTATGACAGAGTTATGAGGCAATTGATTTCTGTGTTCCTTATGGATCATCTGAGTGAGTTCGATCAGGTAGTCTTTGCACTTATCTTGGGTTGTATTTCTTGGTTTGAAGGTCAACGGTTTGCTAAGTCGGTGTCTTGTGTTTCGGAAGGTTCTATGAATGGGAAAGTCTTATGCATAATTGTGAGGTTTAATGCTAATTTCTCTAATTTTAGTATACATTGGGCGAGAGTATGTGTTCCACAGAGGATCAAGAGTGATGAAGAGCAGATGTCTGTGTCAGAGCATTCCCAGGAGAAGTCCCAAATCTACTCAACATCCAGTCAGCTACAATTAAGCAGTTCAGCTCCAGAAAAAGGGAGTAATGGAAAATGGAGGCTGTCTTGGAAAAATTCACCATGTGGAAAAGGGATCACATGGAAATACGGAACTGATCTTAGAGAAATAGTAGAAACAAATGAAAAGCTAAATTGCCATGATAACTGTGTGAAAGCAGATACCTTTATTGACAATTCCATTTATGCTAATGATAATAATGTAGATAGGAGTGTGAAATATGATCTGAAACAAAGTGAAATAAATGAGATAGTACCTTGGAGAGATAAATTTGCATACTCCAGTGACACATATGTAGAACATAGTCATAAGACTGAAATTTCTGAGTTTCCTGTAAGACTATATTTGGAGTGTTTTCATTTTTGTCCAGAAATGTGTTCTTATTACTTTCACATGTTTGGTGTAATTAATACCATAAATCTCAAGTGTCATACATTTTACTTTGAAAAAATGCCATTGATCTTCAATCTATTGCATTTTTTTTCTTGGAGGTGGAAGTGTTACGTACTCCTAGCTGAATACGTATATAAATTTAAAATAACTTGTTTTGTTCCATTATATCATTGCCTGTATATGTACACACATTGTGTTTTTGTAAATTATCGTGTGGTGTGGCAGCGTCAGTGGAGACAGGAGCGCGGTTGCTTTGCACACGTCTAATACCTGTTAGATTCGGGAAGTTGGACCTGTTCAGTTTTGGGAGTTCCAGATGTCACTTTTATTTAGTTTATATAATTATTTATTTACTGTAATTAAGCAGGTGGCATTGTTCTTATATATTTTGCAAGTAACTATTATATGTAATTTGCATTCTTATGTGTTTTGAGAACAAGTGGTTGTTCAATTAGTTTTAAATATTAAAAAATCTTTAGTTTCCATCCCTCATCCTGAATGAGGCAGAGGAGGAGAGGATTATGGGTAGCGCAGAGCGACAGAGCGAGAGTTCAGTAGCTGATACGGGCCAAGGGAGCTCACACCTTTGTAGAGTTAAGTCTGTAACATTCATGTTGTGCCATATTTTATTATGTTATATTAAGTGTAATGACAATACTTTTTTGGTTTGTTGTATAAGTTAACTTTACCATCTGTGTTTTTATATTATACTGTTTTGAATATATATATTATAAGTTATATGTATAATTCTTCAGTCCTAAGGGAGAAATACTTTTAAGTCTTAGCCTGTTATCATTCATGGGGTTATACTGGTGACCCGCTTAAGAGAGCAGCAGTGGTATCCCTAGACGTAACTAAAGCTTGGCTGCTGTAGGGTCACGAGCCGTAACGAACGATAGGTAACACCTACTACCTCACAACCTTCCCTACTACCTCACAACCTTCCCTACTACCTCACAACCGTCCCTACTACCCTCACAACCTTCCCTACTACCCTCACAACCTTCCCTACTACCTCACAACATTCCCTACTACCCTCACAACCTTCCCTACTACCTCACAACCTTCCCTACTACCTCACAACCGTCCCTACTACCTCACAACCTTCCTTACTACCTCACAACCTTCCCTACTACCTCACAACATTCCCTGCTACCTCACATCCGTCCCTACTACCTCACAACATTCCCTACTACCTCACAACATTCCCTACTACCTCACAACCTTCCCTACTACCTCACAACCTTCCCTACTACCTCACAACCTTCCCTACTACCTCACAACCGTCCCTACTACCTCACAACCTTCCCTACTACCTCACAACCTTCCCTACTACCTCACAACATTCCCTACTACCTCACAACCTTCCCTACTACCTCACAACCTTCCCTACTACCTCACAACATTCCCTACTACCTCACAACCTTCCCTACTACCTCACAACCTTCCCTACTACCCTCACAACCTTCCCTACTACCTCACAACCTTCCCAACTACCCTCACAACCTTCCCTACTACCTCACAACCTTCCCTACTACCCTCACATCCTTCCCTACTACCTCACAACCTTCCCTACTACCTCACAACCGTCCCTACTACCTCACAACCTTCCCTACTACCCTCACAACCTTCCATACTACCTCACAACCTTCCCTACTACCCTCACAACCTTCCCTACTACCCTCACAACCTTCCCTACTACATCACAACCTTCCCTACTACCTCACAACCTTCCCTACTACCTCACAACCTTCCCTACTACACCACAACCTTCCCTACTACCTCACAACATTCCCTACTACCCTCACAACCTTCCCTACTACCCTCACAACCTTCCCTACTACCTCACAACCTTCCCTACTACCTCACAACCTTCCCTACTACCTCACAACCTTTCCTACTACCCCACAACCTTCCCTACTACCTCACAACATTCCCTACTACCCTCACAACCTTCCCTACTACCTCACAACCATCCCTACTACCCTCACAACCTTCCCTACTACCCTCACAACCTTCCCTACTACCCCACAACCTTCCCTACTACCCTCACAACATTCCCTACTACCCCATAACCTTCCCTACTGCCCTCACAACCTTCCCTACTACCTCACAACATTCCCTACTACCCTCACAACCTTCCCTACTACCCTCACAACCTTCCCTACTACCCTCACAACCTTCCCTACTACCTCACAACCTTCCCTACTACCTCACAACATTCCCTACTACCCTCACAACCTTCCCTACTACCTCACAACCTTCCCTACTACCTCACAACCTTCCCTACTACCTCACAACCTTCCCTACTACCTCACAACATTCCCTACTACCTCACAACCTTCCCTACTACCTCACAACATTCCCTACTACCTCACAACCTTCCCTACTACCCTCACAACCTTCCCTACTACCTCACAACCTTCCCTACTACCTCACAACCGTCCCTACTACCCCACAACCTTCCCTACTACCTCACAACCTTCCCTACTACCCTCACAACCTTCCCTACTACCTCACAACCTTCGCTACTACCTGACAACCTTCCCTACTACCTCACAACCTTCCCTACTACCCTCACAACCTTCCCTACTACCCCACAACCTTCCCTACTACCCTCACAACCTTCCCTACTACCTCACAACCTTTCCTACTACCCTCACAACCTTCCCTACTACCCCACAACCTTCCCTACTACCTCACAACCTTCCCTACTACCTCACAACATTCCCTACTACCCTCACAACCTTCCCTACTACCTCACAACCTTCCCTACTACTTCACAACCTTCCCTACTACCTCACAACCTTCCCTACTACCTCACAACATTCCCTACTACCTCATAACCTTCCCTACTACCTCACAACCTTCCCTACTACCTCACAACCTTCCCTACTACCTCCCAACCTTCCCTACTACCTCACAACCTTCCCTACTACCTCACAACCTTCCCTACTACCTCACAACATTCCCTACTACCTCACAACCTTCCCTACTACCTCACAACCTTCCCTACTACCTCACAACCTTCCCTACTACCTCACAACATTCCCTACTACCTCACAACCTTCCCTACTACCTCACAACATTCCCTACTACCCCAGAACCTTCCCTACGTCCTCACAAATTTCGCTACTACCTCACAACCTTCCCTACTACCTCACAACCTTCCCTACTACCGCACAACCTTCCCTACTACCTCACAACCTTCCCTACTACCTCACAACCTTCCTTACTACGTCACAACCTTCCCTACTACCCTCACAACCTTCCCTACTACCCCACAACCTTCCCTACTACCTCACAACATTCCCTACTACCCCACAACCTTCCCTACTACCTCACAACCTTCCCTACTACCTCACAACCTTTTCACTACCTCACAACCTTCCCTACTATCTCACAACCTTCCCTACTACCCTCACAACCGTCCCTACTACCTCACAACCTTTTCACTACCTCACAACCTTCCCTACTACCTCACAACCTTTCCTACTACCCTCACAACCTTCCCCATTACCACACAACCTTCCTGATGGACAACCTAGACTCCCTGCTAATGCAGCACGATTGTAACCACATTATAACTGTTGGTGACCTAAACCAGTATCTTATACAGACGGATTTTGATGAACTGTTAGCAGTTTTCAACCTTGAAAATTATGTGTGAGCTTTCCTACCCACATGACAGGTTCCTCCCCACATGACAGGTTCCTACCCACATGACAGGTTCCTCCCCACATGACAGGCTCCTACCCACATGACAGGTTCCTACCCACATGACAGGTTCCTCCCCACATGACAGGTTCCTCCCTCGATCCTGTCGTAACTCAGTGGGAATAGACGAAATGTTCACACGGAATAGTAACAGAACGAGGGGACATGGGTGGAAGCTGGAAACTCAGATGAGTCACAGAGATGTTAGGAGGTTTTCTTTTAGCGTGATAGTGAGAAAATGGAATGCACTTAAGGAACAGGTTGTGGAAGCAAACTCTCTTCATAATTTTAAAACTAGTTATGATAGGGAAACAGGACCGGAGTCATTGCTGTAAACAACCGATGGCTCGAAAGGCTGGACGGTAGAACACCGGTCTCGCTTCATGCAGGTCGGCGTTCAATCCCCGACCGTCCACAAGTGGTTGGGCACCATTCCTTCCCCTGCCCCGTCCCATCCCAAATCCTTATCCTGACACCTTCCCAATGCTATATAGTCGTAATGGCTTGGCGCTTTCCCCTGATAACTCTCTCGAAAGGCGGGATCCTAGAGTCAATACTCGATCCTGCAGACACAAACAGCCGAGTACAAATAGGTGAGTACACACACACACACACACACACACACACACACACACACACACACACACACACACACACACACACCCTCCCCCTCCCCTCCCCCTCCCCTCCCCCTCCCCTCCCCCTCCCCTCCCCCTCCCCCCTACCCCCCCAAGCCCTTCCTCCTCCACCAGTCTCCCCATACCAGATCCTCCCAGCTCATGCTCACCCCAGACCCCACAGGTCCTCCCCAGAGGAGAAGCAGAAGAGAGTTAGTTTCAGGGCAATGTACTCGAACATAGATGGGATCACAAGCAAGGCAAGTGAACTAAGGGAAAGAGCACAAGAAGTGAACCCAGATGTAATTGGACTCACTGAAACAAAACTCTCTGGAATCATAACGAATGCTGTGTTTCCCCAGGAGTACACAATAATAAGGAAAGAGAGGGAAGGTAGGGGAGGAGGAGGAGTGGCCCTACTCATGAGAAAGGAATGGAGTTTTAAGGAGATGGCTATCCCGGGCTGTGAGGGTTTCAGAGACTACATAGCAGGCACCATGACAATGGGAGGACCAAGGATAGTAGTAGCAGTAATATATAATCCTCCACCAAATGACAAAAGACCCAGTCAAGAGTACGAAAGCAACAACATGGCAGTTAACACTATAATTGAGAGGGCAGCCTCTTCTGCCTGTAGAAATAGATCCCACCTGCTCATCATGAGGGACTTCAATCACGGCAGGATTGATTGGGAGAACAAGGAACCGCATGGAGGCGAGGATACGTGGAGAGCCAAACTACTGGAGGTGGCGACTAGAAACTTCTTAACCCAGCATGTCAGTGAACCCACAAGGATGAGAGGAAACGACGAACCAGCGAGACGCGACCTGGTTTTCACTCTGAACGACTCTGACATAAGAGAAATCAGTTTTGAGGACCCAGTAGGAATGAGCGACCACAGTGTATTGGTGTTTGAGTACCTGATTGAAGAAGGGTTATTGAACTCGAGAAGGGATACCGAAACCAAAAGGTTAGCATACCGAAAGGGAAACTATGAGGAGATAAGAAAATGCCTAGCAGATATAGCATGAGAAACAGAGCTCAGGGAAAAGACGGCCCAAGATATGATGGAATACATCACGCAAAAATGCAAGGATGCAGCAAACAAGTTTGTTCCAGTCCAAAAGGAAAACAGTGAAATGAAGATGAGAAACCCATGGTTTAATCAGAGATGTAGGGTAGCTAAGCAGCAAAGTAAAAGGGCATGGAGAAACTATAGGAATAACAGGACACTGGAGAGCAGAGAAAGATACCAGAATGCCAGGAATGAATATGTTAGGATGAGAAGAGAGTCAGAAAGACAATACGAAAATGACATCGCAAGCAAGGCAAAGACTCAGCCTAAATTGCTGCATAGCCACATCAGGAGAAAAACAACAGTAAAGGAACAGGTTATGAAATTAAGGTTAGGGGCAGAAGGATTCACTACAAACGACAAGGAAGTGTGTGAGGAACTGAATATGAAATTCCAGGAGGTCTTCACCTTGGAGCAAGGTGAAATCCCAGAGATAAGAGAGGGAATAGCTAACCAGGAACCACTGGAAGAGTTTGAGATTACCAGCGGGGAAGTAAGGAAGTGTTTACTAGAATTGGATGTGACAAAGGCTTTAGGTCCAGATGGAATCTCCCCTTGGATACTAAAGGAAGGAGCAGAAGAACTGTGCCTCCCGCTCTCCATGGTGTATAACAAATCACTGGCAACAGGGGAACTGCCAGAAATTTGGAAAGCAGCTAACGTAGTCCCGATATACAAGAAAGGGGATAGACAGGAGGCCCTGAATTACAGACCAGTGTCCCTAACCTGCATACCATGCAAGTTGATGGAGAAGATTGTGCGAAGAAAGCTAGTGGAACATCTGGAGCGAAAGAACTTTGTAACACAGCATCAACATGGATTCAGGGATGGCAGGTCCTGCCTCACAGGGTTACTTGAATTCTACGACCAGGCAACAAAAATAAGGCAAGAAAGAGAAGGGTGGGAAGACTGCATATTTTTGGATTGTCAGAAAGCCTTTGACACAGTGCCACACAAGAGGCTAGTGAAAAAACTGGAGATGCAGGCTGGAGTGAAAGGGAAGGTACTCCGTTGGATACAGGAGCACCTAAGTAACAGGAGACAACGAGTCAGTGTGAGGGGTGAGGTCTCAGATTGGCGAGACGTTACGAGTGGAGTACCGCAGGGGTCAGTCCTTGGACCTATACTGTTTCTGATATATGTAAATGATCTTCCAGAGGGTATTGAATCGTTTCTCTCAATGTTTGCCGATGATGCAAAAATTATGAGGAGGATTGAAACTGAGGACGATAGTAGGAGGCTACAAGATGATCTAGACAGACTGAGTGAATGGTCCAACAAATGGCTGTTGAAGTTCAACCCGAGTAAATGCAAAGTAATGAAACTAGGTGGTGGAAATAGGAGGCCAAACACAGGATACAGAATAGGAGATGAAGTACTTAATGAAACGAACAGAGAGAAAGATCTAGGAGTTGATATCACACCAAACCTGTCTCCTGAAGCCCACATAAAAAGAATAACGTCTGCGGCATATGCGAGGCTGGCTAACATCAGAACAGCGTTCAGGAACCTGTGTAAGGAATCATTCAGAATCTTGTACACCACATATGTAAGACCAATCCTGGAGTATGCGGCCCCAGCATGGAGCCCGTACCTTATCAAGCACAAGACGAAGCTGGAAAAAGTCCAAAGGTATGCCACTAGACTATTCCCAGAACTAAGAGGCATGAGTTACGAGGAAAGGCTGCGGGAAATGCACCTTACGACACTGGAAGACAGAAGAGTAAGGGGAGACATGATCACAACCTACAAAATCCTCAGAGGAATCGACCGGGTAAACAAGGATAAACTATTCAACATTGGTGGGACGCGAACAAGGGGACACAGGTGGAAACTGAGTACTCACATGAGCCACAGAGACGTTAGAAGGAACTTTTTTAGTGTCAGAGTAGTTAACGGATGGAATGCATTAGGCAGTGATGTGGTGGAGGCTGACTCCATACACAGTTTTAAATGTAGATATGATAGAGCCCAGTAGGCTCAGGAATCTGTACACCAGTTGATTGACAGTTGAGAGGCGGGACCAAAGAGCCAAAGCTCAACCCCCGCAAGCACAAATAGGTGAGAACAAATAGGTGAGTACACACACACACACACACACACACACACACACACACACACACACACACACACACACACACACACACACACACACACACACACACACACACACACACCCCGCCCCCCACTGTGACAATCCCCCCCCCCCTTCACCAACCAGTCACCACTCTCATAACTTCCACTTTCGTTGGAAGTTAAACTTAAAAAATAATCTTTAGTTTTTCTCTTCTTTTTTCCCTCTCAATGCCTCCTGTCCCTTTTTTCTTCCTTTTTCCTCCTCCGTTCGTCCTCCCTCCGTTGCTTATTCTCTTCTCTCTTCCTCTTCCGTTCGTCCTCCCTCTGTTGCCTATTCTCTTCTCTCTTCCTCTTCCGTTCGTCCTCCCTCTGTTGCCTATTCTCTTCTCTCTTCCTCTTCCGTTCTTCCTCCCTCTGTTGCTTATTTTCTTCTCTCTTCCTCTTCCGTTCTTCCTCCCTCTGTTGCTTATTTTCTTCTCTCTTCCTCTTCCGTTCTTCCTCCCTCTGTTTCTTATTCTCTTCTCTCTTCCTCTTCCGTTCTTCCTCCCTCTGTTGCTTATTTTCTTCTCTCTTCCTCTTCCGTTCTTCCTCCCTCTGTTGCTTATTCTCTTCTCTCTTCCTCTTCCGTTCTTCCTCCCTCTGTTGCTTATTTTCTTCTCTCTTTCTCTTCCGTTTTTCCTCCCTCTGTTGCTTATTTTCTTCTCTCTTCCTCTTCCGTTCTTCCTCCCTCTGTTGCTTATTTTCTTCTCTCTTCCTCTTCCGTTCTTCCTCCCTCTGTTGCTTATTTTCTTCTCTCTTCCTCTTCCGTTCTTCCTCCCTCTGTTTCTTATTCTCTTCTCTCTTCCTCTTCCGTTCTTCCTCCCTCTGTTGCTTATTTTCTTCTCTCTTCCTCTTCCGTTCTTCCTCCCTCTGTTGCTTATTCTCTTCTCTCTTCCTCTTCCGTTCTTCCTCCCTCTGTTGCTTATTTTCTTCTCTCTTTCTCTTCCGTTCTTCCTCCCTCTGTTGCTTATTTTCTTCTCTCTTCCTCTTCCGTTCTTCCTCCCTCTGTTGCTTATTTTCTTCTCTCTTCCTCTTCCGTTCTTCCTCCCTCTGTTGGTTATTCTCTTCTCTCTTCCTCTTCCGTTCGTCCTCCTTCTGTTGCCTATTCTCTTCTCTCTTCCTCTCCCGTGCTTCCTCCCTCTGTTTCTTATTCTCTTCTCTCCTCTGTTGCCTATTCTCTTCTCTCTTCCTACTCCGTACTTCGTCTCCATATCTTTTTTCCATCTCAGACTCCATGACTTCCCTTATTTTTTCTTATTTTTATACTTCTAGTTTATCTATTTCCGTTTGAGAGCTTTTCCAGGTAAATCTATCATTAATCTCTTCGAGTCCTAATGTTATACGAAGCATTTGAAGCAGGTCCTTGGAAGTTATCCAAGAGGTGTAGTTGGACTGACTCGTAGACCCGGTCCCATCCTCTTGCTGCTGCTGCTGCTGCTTCATTTTGATTCTCTCAGATGAAGTAATTATATATTTTACGAGGGCAAAGGGAAACTAAGTTGTTTCTACACAAAAGTAGATGTATTATGGTGGGGGAAGGAGTGCCTAATATCCTAGATCATGATTTTATAGTTAGGTAGGAATGTTCTGTATAATATTGGGTATTGGTTAGGTTATTATCAGGAGGGAAGTACAAAGTACTTTCAAACTATACGACTGTATAGCTCTTGGAAGGGATAGGAGGATATAATGATTTAGGATAAGGCGGTGGGAAGGATTGTTAACCCAACCACTTTGACGGTCGGTGATTGTTGGGTACAATAATTGTTACTGTGTAGTGAGGAATGTTGTGTGTGATGTTTGGTGTCTAACAAAATCTATATTTCTGTTGAATGTTACTTTACACTGAATGGTCAAGACGTGACATTCATGTTTATACTGCAGTGGTGATTGTACTGTTAACAGTGTAATGAGGCGGTTTCTGTACATTGTTGTGTTAATAGTTTAAATGTTTCTATAGTGAAGAAATATTCCTCTATATTTTGTGATTATCGTTTATTGTTAATTCAATATTGTACATCGTGATCATGTATACTGATGATATACTCTCATTATAATTATGTATACTGATGAAATACTCTCATTATGATTATGTATGCTGATGTTATACCCTCATTATGATCATGTATACTGATGTTATACTCTCATTATGATCATGTATACTGATGTTATACTCTCATTATGATCATGTATACTGATGTTATACTCTCATTATGATCATGTATACTGATGTTATACTCTCATTATGATCATGTATACTGATGTTATACTCTCATTATGATCATGTATACTGATGTTATACTCTCATTATGATCATGTATACTGATGTTATACTCTCATTATGATCATGTATACTGATGTTATACTCTCATTATGATCATGTATACTGATGTTATACTCTCATTATGATCATGTATACTGATGTTATACTCTCATTATGATCATGTATACTGATGTTATACTCTCATTATGATCATGTATACTGATGTTATACTCTCATTATGACCATGTATACTGATGATATACTCTCATTATGATCATGTATACTAATGTTATACTCTCATTATGATCATGTATACTGATGTTATACTCTCATTATGATCATGTATACTGATGTTATACTCTCATTATGATCATGTATACTGATGTTATACTCTCATTATGATCATGTATACTGATGTTATACTCTCATTATGATCATGTATACTGATGTTATACTCTCATTATGATCATGTATACTGATGTTATACTCTCATTATGACCATGTATACTGATGATATACTCTCATTATGATCATGTATACTAATGTTATACTCTCATTATGATCATGTATACTGATGACATACCCTCATAATGAACATGAGTAGTAATGATGGATACTCATGATGACCAAGTGTAGTGATCATGTACACCCATGATGACCATGTCACACACACACACACACACACACACACACACACACACACACACACACACACACACACACACACACACACACACACACACACACACACACACACACACACACACACAGAAAGGTGATAGGGAGGAGGCACTTAACTATAGACCTGTATCACTGACAAGCATCCCCTGTAAAATACTGGAAAGAATAATTAGGCTACGACTGGTTGAGCACCTGGAGAACATTAGGTTTGTGAACAAACATCAACATGGGTTCTGGACAGGGAAATCGTGCCTAACAAACCTTCTGGAATTCTATGATAAAATAACGAGGATAAGACAGGACAAAAATGGCTGGGCAGACTGCATATTTCTGGACTGCCAAAAAGCCTTTGATACAGTACCGCACATGAGACTGCTGTTCAAGCTCGAGAGGCAGGCGGGGGTGGGGGGAAAGGTCCTAGCATGGATAAGGAACTACCTAACAGGAAGGAGCCAAAGAGTTACGGTAAGGGGCAAGAAGTCGGACTGCCGAACAGTAACAAGTGGAGTACCACAAGGATCGGTGCTGGGACCAATTCTATTTCTTGTATATGTTAACGACATGTTTACAGGCGTAGAGTCCTACATGTCGATGTTTGCGGATGACGCAAAATTAATGAGAAGAGTTGTGACAGATGAGGATTGCAGGATCCTCCAAGAGGACCTGAACAGGTTGCAGAGATGGTCAAAGAAATGGCTACTGGAATTCAACACGAGCAAATGTAAAGTTATGGAAATGGGACTAGGAGATAGGAGACCAAAGGGACAGTACACAATGAAGGGGAACAGCCTACCTGTAACGACGCGTGAGAGAGACCTGGGTGTGGACGTAACACCTAATCTATCTCCTTAGGCACATATAAATAGGATAACTACAGCAGCGTACTCTATACTGGCAAAAGTTAGAACATCATTCAGAAACCTAAGTAAGGAGGCATTTAGGGCGCTTTACACTGCCTACGTGAGGCCAGTCTTAGAGTATGCCGCCTCATCATGGAGGTCCCATCTGAAGAAGCATATAATGAAACTGGAAAAGGTTCAGAGGTGTTCAACGAGACTCGTCCCAGAGCTACGAGGGATGGGGTATGAGGAGCGCCTGAGGGAACTGTGCCCTACGACACTAGAAAGAAGAAGGGAGAGGGGGAACATGATAAGAACGTATAAAATACTCGGAGGGATTGACAGAGTGAACATAGACGGAATGTTCACACGGAATAGTAACAGAACGAGGGGACATGGATGGAAGCTTGAAACTTAGATGAGTCACAGAGATGTTAGGAAGTTTTCTTTTAGCGTGAGAGTAGTGGGAAAATGGAATGCACTTCAGGAGCAGGTTGTGGAAGCAAATACTATTCATAATTTTAAAACCAGGTATGAGAGGAAAATGGGACAGGAGTCATTGCTGTTAACAACCGATGCTCGAAAGGCGGGATCCAAGAGTCAATGCTCGATCCTGCAGATCCAACTAGGTGAATACAACTAGGTGAGTACAAACACACACACACACACACACACACACACACACACACACACACACACACACACACACACACACACACACACACACACACACACACACACACACATACATAAGAAGAGCAAGGAGAAATTCCAGAGATAAGAGAAGGAATAGCTAACCAGGAACCACTGGAAGAGTTTGAGATTACCAGCGGGGAAGTAAGGAAGTGTTTACTAGAGTTGAATGTGACAAAGGCTATAGGCCCAGATGGAATCTCCCCTTGGATACTAAAGGAAGGAGCAGAAGAACTGTGCCTGCCACTCTCCATAGTGTATAACAAATCACTGACAACAGGGGAACTGCCAGAAATTTGGAAAGCAGCTAACGTAGTCCCGATATAAAAAAAGGGGATAGACAGGAGGCACTGAACTACAGGCCAGTGTCCCTAACCTGCATACCATGCAAGCTGATGGAGAAGATTGTGCGAAGAAAGCTAGTGGAAAATCTAGAGTGAAAGAACTATGTAACACAGCATCAACATGGGTTCAGGGATGGCAAGTCCTGCCTCACAGAGTTACTTGAATTCTACGACCAGGCAACAAAAATCAGGCAAGAAAGAAAAGGGTGGGCAGACTGTATATTTTTGGATTGCCAGAAAGCCTTTGATACAGTGCCACACAAGAGGCTAGTGAAAAAGCTAGAGATGCAGGCTGGAGTGAAAGGGAAGGTACTCCATTGGATACAGGAGTACCTAAGCAACAGGAGACAACGAGTCAATGTGAGGACTGAGGTCTCAGATTGGCGAGACGTTACAAGTGGAGTCCTGCAGGGGTCAGTCCTTGGACCTATACTGTTTCTGATATATGTAAATGATCTCCCAGAGGATATAGACTCGTTTCTCTCAATGTTTGTTGATGATGCAAAAATTGTGAGGAGGATTGAAACAGATGATGATAGTAAGAAGCTACAAGATGACCTAGACAGACTGAGTGAATGGTCCAACAAATGGCTGTTAAAGTTCAACCCGAGTAAAGGCAAAATAATGAAACTAGGCGGTGGAAATAGGAGGCCTGACACAGGCTACAGAATAGGAGATGAAGTACTTAATGAAACGGACAGAGAAAAAGATCTAGGAGTTGATATCACACCAAACCTGTCTCCTGAAGCCCACATAAAAAGAATAACGTCTGCGGCATATGCGAGGCTGGCTAACATCAGAACAGCCTTCAGGAACCTGTGTAAGGAATCATTCACAATCTTGTATACCAAATATGTAAGACCAATCCTGGAGTATGCGGCCCCAGCATGGAGCCCGTACTTTGTCAAGCACAAGACGAAACTGGAAAAAGTTCAAAGGTATACCACTAGACTAGTCCCAGAACTAAGAGGCATGAGTTACGAGGAAAGGCTGCAGGAAATGTACTTTACGACACTGGAAGATAGAAGAGTAAGGGGAGACATGATCACAACCTACAAAATCCCCAGGGGAATCGATCGGGTAGACAAGGATAAACTATTCAACACTGGTGGGACGCGAACAAGGGGACACAGGTGGAAACTGAGTACCCACATGAGCCACAGAGACGTTTGAAGGAACTTTTTCAGTGTCAGAGAAGTTAACAGGTGGAATGCATTAGGCAGTGATGTGAGCCATTACCCCACAACCTTCCCTACTACCTCACAACCTTCCCTACTACCTCACAACCGTCCCTACTACCCTCACAACCTTCCCTACTACCCTCACAACCTTCCCTACTACCTGACAACCTTCCCTACTACCTCACAACATTCCCTACTACCTCACAACCTTCCCTACTACCTCACAACCTTCCCTACTACCTCACAACCTTCCCTACTACCCTCACAACCTTCCCTACTACCTCACAACCATCTCTACTACCTCACAACCTTCCCTACTACCTCACAACATTCCCTACTACCTCACAACATTCCCTACTACCTCACAACCTTCCCTACTACCTCACAACCTTCCCTACTACCCTCACAACCGTCCCTACTACCCAACAACCTTTTCACTACCTCACAACCTTCGCTACTACCTCACAACCTTCCCTACTACCCTCACAACCTTCCCTACTACCTCACACCCTTCCCTACTACCCCACAACCTTCCTTACTACCTCACAACCTTCCCTACTACCCTCACAACATTCCCTACTACCCCACAACCTTCCCTACTACCCTCACAACATTCCCTACTTCCTCACAACCTTCCCTACTACCTCACAACCTTCCCTACTACCCTCACAACCTTCCCTACTACCTCACAACCTTCCCTACTACCCTCACAACCTTCCCTACTACCTCACAACCTTCCCTACTACCCTCACAACCGTCCCTACTACCCCACAACCTTTTCACTACCTCACAACCTTCCCTACTACCTCACAACCTTCCCTACTACCCTCACAACCTTCCCTACTACCTCACACCCTTCCCTACTACCCCACAACCTTCCCTACTACCTCACAACCTTCCCTACTACCCTCACAACATTCCCTACTACCCCACAACCTTCCCTACTACCTCACAACCTTCCCTACTACCTCACAACCTTCCCTACTACCTCACAACCTTCCCTACTACCCTCACAACCTTCCCTACTACCCCACAACCTTCCCAACTACCACACAACCTTCCCTACTACCCTCACAACCTTCCCCATTACCACACAACCTTCCTGATGGACAACCTAGACTCCCTGCTAATGCAGCACGATTGTAACCACATTACAACTGTTGGTGACCTAAACCAGTATCTTATACAGACGGATTTTGATGAACTGTTAGCAGTTTTCAACCTTGAAAATTATGTGTGAGCTTTCCTACCCACATGACAGCTTCCTACCCACATGACAGGTTCCTACCCACATGACAGGTTCCTCCCCACATGACAGGTTCCTACCCACATGACAGGTTCCTCCCCACATGACAGGTTCCTACCCACATGACAGGTTCCTCCCCACATGACAGGTTCCTACCCACATGACAGGTTCCTCCCCACATGACAGGTTCCTACCCACATGACAGGTTCCTCCCTCGATCCTGTCGTAACTCAGTGGGAATAGACGAAATGTTCACACGGAATAGTAACAGAACGAGGGGACATGGGTGGAAGCTGGAAACTCAGATGAGTCACAGAGATGTTAGGAGGTTTTCTTTTAGCGTGATAGTGAGAAAATGGAATGCACTTAAGGAACAGGTTGTGGAAGCAAACTCTCTTCATAATTTTAAAACTAGTTATGATAGGGAAACAGGACCGGAGTCATTGCTGTAAACAACCGATGGCTCGAAAGGCTGGACGGTAGAACACCGGTCTCGCTTCATGCAGGTCGGCGTTCAATCCCCGACCGTCCACAAGTGGTTGGGCACCATTCCTTCCCCTGCCCCGTCCCATCCCAAATCCTTATCCTGACACCTTCCCAATGCTATACAGTCGTAATGGCTTGGCGCTTTACCCTGATAACTCTCTCGAAAGGCGGGATCCTAGAGTCAATACTCGATCCTGCAGACACAAACAGCCGAGTACAAATAGGTGAGTACACACACACACACACACACACACACACACACACACACACACACACACACACACACACACACACACACACACACACACACACACACACACACACACACACACACAAACACACACACACACACACACACACACACACACACACCCCGCCCCCCACTGTGACAATCCCCCCCCCCCTTCACCAACCAGTCACCACTCTCATAACTTCCACTTTCGTTGGAAGTTAAACTTAAAAAATAATCTTTAGTTTTTCCCTTCTCTTTTCCCTCTCAATGCCTCCTGTCCCTTTTTTCTTCCTTTTTCCTCCTCCGTTCGTCCTCCCTCTGTTGCCTATTCTCTTCTCTCTTCCTCTTCCGTTCTTCCTCCCTCTGTTGCCTATTCTCTTCTCTCTTCCTCTTCCGTTCTTCCTCCCTCTGTTGCCTATTCTCTTCTCTCTTCCTCTTCCGTTCTTCCTCCCTCTGTTTCTTATTCTCTTCTCTCTTCCTCTTCCGTTCTTCCTCCCTCTGTTGCTTATTCTCTTCTCTCTTCCTCTTCCGTTCTTCCTCCCTCTGTTGCTTATTCTCTTCTCTCTTCCTCTTCCGTTCTTCCTCCCTCTGTTGCCTATTCTCTTCTCTCTTCCTCTTCCGTTCTTCCTCCCTCTGTTTCTTATTCTCTTCTCTCTTCCTCTTCCGTTCTTCCTCCCTCTGTTGCTTATTCTCTTCTCTCTTCCTCCTCCGTTCTTCCTCCCTCTGTTGCCTATTCTCTTCTCTCTTCCTACTCCGTGCTTCGTCTCCATATCTTTTTTCCATCTCAGACTCCATGACTTCCCTTATTTTTTCTTATTTTTATAC
The DNA here is from genome assembly GCF_040958095.1 of Procambarus clarkii. Taxonomy (NCBI): domain Eukaryota; kingdom Metazoa; phylum Arthropoda; class Malacostraca; order Decapoda; family Cambaridae; genus Procambarus; species Procambarus clarkii. The sequence continues at coordinate 2,268,249 of NC_091187.1, read as the reverse complement.
TTCTAGTTTATCTATTTCCGTTTGAGAGCTTTTCCAGGTAAATCTATCACTAATCTTCGAGTCCTAATGTTATACGAAGCATTTGAAGCAGGTCCTTGGAAGTTATCCAAGAGGTGCAGTTGGACTGACTAGTAGACCCGGTCCCATCCTCTTGCTGCTGCTGCTGCTGCTGCTTCATTTTGCTTCTCTCAGATGAAGTAATTATATATTTTACGAGGGCAAAGGGAAACTAAGTTGTTTCTACACAAAAGTAGATGTATTATGGTGGGGGAAGGAGTGCCTAATATCCTACATCATGATTTTATAGTTAGGTAGGAATGTTCTGTATGATATTGGGTATTGGTTAGGTTATTATCAGGAGGAAAGTACAAAGTACTTTCAAACTATACGACTGTATAGCACTTGGAAGGGATAGGAGGATATAATGATTTAGGATAGGGCGGTGGGAAGGATTGGTAAGTCAATCACGTGGACGGTCGGTGATTGTTGGGTACAATAATTGTTACTCGCCTAGTTATGCTTGCGTAGGTTGAGCTTTGTCTCTTTGGTCCCGCCTCTCAACTGTCAATCAACAGGTGTACAGATTCCTGAGCCTACTGGGCTCTTTCATATTTATATTTGAAACTGTGTATGGAGTCAGCCTCCACCACATCACTTCCTAGTACATTCCATTTATTAAGTACTCTGACACTGAAAAAATTCTTTCTAACGTCTCTTTGACTCATCTAGGTACTAAGTTTCCACCTGTGTCCTCCTGTTCGTGTCCCATCCGTGCTGAAGAGTTTGTCTTTGTCCACCCTGTCAATTCCCCCGAGAATTTTGAAGGTGGTTTTCATGTCTCCCCTTACTCTTCTGTTTTCCAGGGACGTGAGGTTCAGCTCCTTTAGCCTTTCCTCGTAGCTCATCCTCTCAGTTCCGGGACGAGTCTGGAGGCATACCGCTGAATCTTCTCTAACTTTGTCTTGTGTTTAACTAGGTATGAACTCCAGGCTGGAGCTGCATACTCCAGGATTGGTCTGACTACTGTGTAGTGACGAATGTTGTGTGAGTAGTAATGATGGATACTCATGATGGCAATGTGTAGTGATGATGAGCACTTAAGATGATTGAATGCAATGATGATTTACACTCATGGGTATTACCTGCTTTCATAAGGTACACTGATGATGATCGAGTGTACGGATGATGAGTTGATAACTGTTTTGTGTTATGATGAACACTAAGTGATTGTGTGTACTTTGGTTGTACACTAATGATTGTGTGCGGTGGCGATGTGCAATGTTGGTGACCATGTGTAGTGATCATGTACACCCCACGATGACCATGTGTAGTGATCATGTACACCCATGATGACCAAGTCACACACACACACACACACACACAAGAAGAGCAAGAAGAAATTCCAGAGGTAAGAGAGGGAATAGCTAACCAGGAACCACTGGAAGAGTTTGAGATTACCAGCGGGGAAGTAAGGAAGTGTTTACTAGAGTTGGATGTGACAAAGGTTATAGGCCCAGATGGAATCTCCCCTTGGATACTAAAGGAAGGAGCAGAAGAATTGTGCCTGCCACTCTCCATAGTGTATAACAAATCACTGGCAACAGAAGAACTGCCAGAAATTTGGAAAGCAGCTAACGTAGTCCCGATATACAAAAAAGGGGATAGACAGGAGGCGCTGAACTACAGGCCAGTGTCCCTAACCTGCATACCATGCAAGCTGATGGAGAAGATTGTGCGAAGAAAGCTAGTGGAACATCTGGAGTGAAAGAACTTTGTAACACAGCATCAACATGGGTTCAGGGATGGCAAGTCCTGCCTCTCAGGGTTACTTGAATTCTACGACCAGGCAAGAAAGAGAAGGGTGGGCAGACTGTATATTTTTGGATTGCCAGAAAGCCTTTGATACAGTACCACACAAGAGGCTAGTGAAAAAGCTGGAGATGCAAGCTGGAGTGAAAGGGAAGGTACTCCATTGGATAAAGGAGTACCTAAGCAATAGGAGACAATGAGTCAATGTGAGGGGTGAGGTCTTAGATTGGCGAGACGTTACAAGTGGAGTCTCGCAGGGGTCAGTCCTTGGACCTATACTGTTTCTGATATATGTAAATGATCTCCCAGAGGATATAGACTCGTTTCTCTCAATGTTTGCTGATGATGCAAAAATTGTGAGGAGGATTGAAACAGATGATGATAGTAAGAGGCTACAAGATGACCTAGTCAGACCGAGTGAATGGTCCAACAAAAAGCTGTTAGAGTTCAATCTGAGTAAAGGCAAAGTAATGAAACTAGGCGGTGGAAACAGGAGGTCTGACACAGGATACAGAATAGGAGATGAAGTACTTAATGAAACGGACAGAGAGAAAGATCTAGGAGTTGATATCACACCAAACCTGTCTCCTGAAGCCCACATAAAAAGAATAACTTCTGCGGCATATGCGAGGCTAGCTAACATCAGAACAGCCTTCAGGAACCTGTGCAAGGAATCATTCAGAATCTTGTATACCACATATGTAAGACCAATCCTGGAGTATGCGGCCCCAGCATGGAGCCCGTACCTTGTCAAGCACAAGACGAAGCTGGAAAAAGTTCAAAGGTATGCCACTAGACTAGTTCCAGAACTAAGAGGCATGAGCTACGAGGAAAGGCTGCGGAAAATGTACCTTACGACACTGGAAGACAGAAGAGTAAGGGGGAGACATGATCACTGCCTACTAAATCCTCAGAGGAATCGACAGGGTAAACAAGGATAAACTATTCAACACTGGTGGTACGCGAACAAGGGGACACAGGTGGGAAGCTGAGTACCCACGTGAGCCACAGAGACGTTAGAAGGAACTTTTTCAGTGTCAGAGTAGTTAATGGATGGAATGCATTAGGCAGTGATATGGGCCATCTTCATGAGATGATTTCGGGGCTTTTAGTGTCCCCGAGGCCCGGTCCTCGTCCAGGCCTCCACCCCCAGGAAGCAGCCCGTGGAAGCTGACTAACACCCAGGTACCTATTTACTGCTAGGTAACAGGTGCATAGGGTGAAAGAAACTCTGCACATTGTTTCTCGCCGGCGCCCGGGATCGAACCCGGGACCCCAGGATCACAAGTCCAGCATGCTATTACCACACAACCTTCCCCATTACCTCACAACCTTCCCCATTACCACACAACCTTCCCCATTACCACACAACCTTCCCCATTACCACACAACCTTCCCCATTACCACACAACCTTGTGGAGAGTGTGTAGTGGGAGGGATGTGTTGTGTGATGGGGGGGGGGGTTGTGTAATGGGGCGAGGGGGTGGGGGGGTTATGAATGAGCCAGAAAGGGACATAATGGGCGCGAGATATTAAACACAACGAGACCATTAGCAATAGAAGGAAGAGAGGTGAGTGATAAAGACTTAGAAGAAAGGGCTGAAAGACTGTTAATGTGGTCAATGGTAAATTCACGGGCGTTGTGTGTGTGTTCTTTTGCCGCTGTTGCTCCAGTTGTTGTGCAACATTCATGTCATGTTGCAATGCAGGTAATGATGGTAATAATACTCTGCAAATTGTGCAGTCTGTATAGCAACACAGCTGGTCTTATACGCGGTTGATCTTTACACACACACACACACACACACACACACACACACACACACACACACACACACACACACACACACACACACACACACACACACACACACTTGTCTTGTGACCATCGTGTTGGGTGGACGTGGGTTGGGAGCTCCTGGGTCACTAGTGGAGTGGGAGGGGTAATCAGGCAACTTCGAAGTGAAAAAGACTATAAGTGAATGTACAAGTGAATGAAAAAACCTTGGGTTTTGACCAGAGCCATAAGGTAGTGAAGAAAAACAGTTTAATTAGCGTAATTCAAAATAGTTGAGGAAATACTGTGCAGTGTGGAAGCAGCAGACATCACCGACCTCTGACCGCGTGACCTCACCTCCCGGCAGCAACCCTTCTACCACCACGTGGGACGACGATTGGAGATTCACTCACCTATTGTGTTGGCAGATTGTGCAAGGTATTGAGGAGCGCCTTTTTGGCTAGATTGTTACTGCAATGACTAGAAGGGGTTCAAGGTCAATCACCAGCAGGGATGAGGAGGAGGACAGATTTATAGACAAATTAATAGGGAAATTTGTAGAGAGAAGGAGTGATTGGTTGGAGGATCTAATCCAGGGGATTAAAAGTGAGGTATTTCAGCAAATACAGGATGCGGTAGAGAGGCAGAAACAAGAATTTATGCTCTATGTTCAGGAAGAGATTAGGAAGGGAAGAGAGGACTGGGAGAGGGAATGTGCTCGTATCACAAACGAATTAGGAAGGATTAGCAGCATGGCTAAGGATAGAGGAGTAATGGGGGATGGGTTAGTGACTGCGGTTGGGATGGGGAATCCCCAGGGGACAGGCTACCAGCATGACAATGAATTACTGAGGAGACGGTCTATTATAATACATGGATTATTCGAATCTAGGGCACCAACAAGACAAGAGAGAATAGAAACAGAAAAATACGAATTGCACGAGATATTGAGGTGTATTGGAGCAGAGATGGCAGAACGCGAGGTGGATATCAATCGACGGGTTGGACCTTACAATTGTACCAAGAATAGACCTGTTCTGGTGCAATTCTCCAATGAGGAGGCAGTGGAGTACATAATGAGGAGCAAGCATTTACTCAGAGGAAGTGAAACCCATTACAATGTGTTTATAGAGAGGTTTATGACGAAAGATGAGCAAACAGCCCACAAAAATAGATGGCAACAACGACACCGAAATAGTCTCTCAGGTAGTCTCACCTCCCAGGTCACATCCCAGGTCACCTCCCAGGGCACCTCCCAGGTCACCTCCCAGGTCGCATCCTCCCCAACTCAGCCCTCCTATACATTCCCCCTGCCTCAGCCTCCCACAACCCCCCTGTCCCTTCCACATTTGCACCTCCACAACGATTCCCCTGCCCCTGCTACATCACACTTGTCAGCGACCCCAGTGGGTCAAGCCATGCCCTCCCCAAACCCACCTTCCCATCCCCCCTCCCCAAATACCCCTTCCCACTCCCCTGCCCCTTCTACCCCATTGACTTCAATTCCATCTACTCCATCCCAGCTTCCACTGCACCCCTCTTCCACTCACCCCAAAACCCCACCCAACCCTCACCCCTCCTATGCACCTCCAGCCCACATTTAACCCCCTCACCTTGTGACCCCCTAACACCTTCCCCCATCTCCCTCTTCCCCTCTTCTACCCCAAAACCCCCACCTACCCCCGATTCCCCCCTAACTAATATACCCTCTCTTCCACTCCCAGCACCCATGCTCCATTCTCATCTCAGCTCTCCGCCCTCAGTATCCCTCTTCCCCCCAACCTCTCAACCTCTATCTGACTCTCAGTCTCACTCTATTTCTCAACCCCCCTATGCTATTCAGACCCCTAACTTTCAGACCCATTATGCCCTTCCTACCCCCCTAGATGCCCAGACCCCATTCGCCTACCAGGCACTCCCAGGCACCCCCCTAGCACCCCCCCCCCCACTCACCCCCACAGCCCCCACTTGCCCCCCAGACACCCCCCCGTTCCCCCCAGACCCCTGGTGAAAGGGGGAACTCTGACACCCGAGTTTCCAAGAAGAGTCTCAAGGTTTGGTACACCAATGCTGATGGGGTAGCCAATAAAGCAGAAGAGATAAAAGAAAGAGTTAGTGAGGCAGACCCAGACATAGTGGCAATAGTGGAAACTAAAATAAATGGCATGATCTCGGATGCAATCGTTCCAGAGGGGTACCACGTGATAAGAAAAGAAAGGACACAGAGACAGGGAGGAGGAGTGGCACTACTAATAAAGCGGAAATGGAAGTTTGATGAGCTGGAAAATCCGGGTACCAATGAAAGCACAAGCTTCATACATGGAACTCTGACAGTGGATGGGAAGAAGATTGTAATCTTGATACTTTACAATCCCCCACCAAACAGTAGAAGGCCCAGGCAGGAGTACGAGGACAGCAACAAGACATGTATGGATGAACTGCAGAGGGCAGCAACTTTAGCGCATAGAATGAGAGCGAAGCTGCTGGTCATGGGGGACCTAAATCACGGAGAGATAAATTGGGAAACGAGGAATCCCCATGGCGGGGAGGAGACCTGGGGAGCGAAGCTGGTAGACGTTATTGACAGGAATTTCCTAACACAGCATGTGAAAGAAGATACTAGGGAAAGAGGAGGGGATACGCCCAGCCTATTAGATCTCATTATCACTCAGAATGTAGAAGACATCGAGCAGTTGGAACATGAAATACCACTAGGAGCTAGTGACCATTGTGTCCTAGTCTTTGACTACATGATGGAGCTTAAAATTGTGACCAAAGGACAAGAGGTCCGGGAAAGGAGACTTGATTACAGAAAAGGGGACTACAGAAGGATAAGGGACTACCTGGGAGAAGTGCAGTGGGAGGAAGAACTTAGAGGAAAAACAGTGCAAGGTATGATGAACCAAGTCATATTGAAATGCAAGGAGGCTGAAGATAGATTTATTCCAACAATAAAGGAAAAAAGCAGGAGGGAATATAATAACCCATGGTTTAATAGACAGTGTCAGGAAGCAAAGGTGAGAAGCAGGAGGGAGTGGAGGAAGTACAGAAGACAAAGGACAGAGGACAACAGGATTAGATGTAACAGAGCTAGGAATGATTACATTAACATAAGACGAGTGTCGGAAAGAAATTATGAGAACGATATTGCAGTCAAAGCGAAAAAGCAACCAAAATTACTACATAGCCATATAAGAAGGAAGATGTCGGTAAATGACCAAGTGACAAGACTGAGGAAAACAGAAGGGGCATATACAGAAAGCGACAAGGAAATCTGCGAGGTACTGAATGCAAAATTCCATGGAGTGTTCACAACCGAGCCTGAGCAGCTCCCATTGTTAGAAGAGATTACCCAAGATGAAAGACTATCGGATATAGAGGTGACAGCAGAGGATGTAATGAAACAGTTGACAACACTGGATGCAAATAAAGCTGTTGGACCAGACAAAGTATCACCGTGGATACTCAAAGAGGCAGCGCAGGCTCTCAGCGTGCCTCTGGCAATGATCTTTAATGAGTCACTTATGTCGGGAGAATTGCCCAGTTGCTGGAAGGAGGCAAATGTCGTACCGATTTTCAAAAAGGGTGATAGGGAGGAGGCACTTAACTACAGACCCATATCACTGACAAGCATCCCCTGCAAAATACTTGAAAGAATAATTAGGCTAAGACTTGTTGAGCACCTGGAGAGCATTGGGTTTGTAAACAAGCACCAACATGGGTTCTGGACAGGGAAATCATGCCTAACAAACCTTTTAGAATTCTATGATAAAGTAACAAGGATAAGGCAGGACAGAGAAGGCTGGGCAGACTGCATATTTCTTGACTGCCAAAAGGCCTTTGATACTTTACCGCACATGAGACTGCTATACAAACTTGAGAGGCAGGCAGGAGTAAGCGGAAAGGCCCTAGTATGGGTGAAGAACTACCTAACAGGAAGGAGCCAGAGGGTAATGGTAAGGGGCGAAAAGTCGGACTGGCGAACAGTAACAAGTGGAGTACCTCAAGGATCGGTGCTGGGACCAATCCTCTTTCTAATTTACGTAAATGATATGTTTACAGGAGTGGAATCATACATGTCAATGTTTGCAGATGACGCAAAATTAATGAGAAGAGTTGTGACAGACGAGGATTGTAGGATCCTCCAAGAGGACTTAAACAGGCTGCAGAGATGGTCAGGGAAATGGCTACTGGAGTTTAACACCAGTAAATGTAAAGTTATGGAAATGGGATCAGGTGACAGGAGACCAAAGGGACAGTACACAATGAAGGGGAACAGCCTACCTGTAACGATTCGAGAAAGAGACCTGGAAGTGGATGTTACACCTAATCTAACTCCCGAGGCACATATAAATAGGATAACGACAGCAGCGTACTCTACACTGGCGAAAATTAGAACTTCATTCAGAAACCTAAATGAGGAAGCTTTTAGGGCGCTTTACACTGCCTACGTGAGACCCGTCTTAGAGTATGCCGCGCCATCATGGAGCCCCCACCTGAAGAAACACATAAAGAAACTGGAGAAGGTTCAGAGGTTTGCGACGAGGCTTGTCCCAGAGCTACGAGGGATGGGATATGAAGAGCGGCTGAAGGAACTGAACCTTACGACACTAGAGAAAAGAAGGGAGAGAGGAGATATGATAGGGACATATAAAATACTCAGGGGAATTGACAAAGTGGAAATAGATGAAATGTTCACACGTAATAATAACAGAACGAGGGGACATGGGTGGAAACTGGAAACTCAGATGAGTCACAGAGATGTTAGGAAGTTTTCTTTTAGCGTGAGAGTAGTAGAAAAATGGAATGCACTTGGGGAACAGGTTGTGGAAGCAAATACTATTCATACTTTTAAAACTAGGTATGATAGGGAAATGGGACAGGAGTCATTGCTGTAAACAACCGATAGCTAGAAAGGCGGGATCCAAGAGTCAATGCTCGATCCTGCAAGCACATATAGGTGAGTACATATAGGTGAGTACACACACTGGGAGGAAGAAATTAGAGGAAAAACAATCCAAGATATGATGAACCTAGTCGTATGGAAAAGCAAGGAGGCCGAAGAGAGATTTATACCAACAGTAAGGGAAAAAAGCAGGAGGGAATATAATAATAACCTATGGTTTAATAGACAGTGTCAGGAAGCAAAAATGGCCAGCAGGAGGGATTGCAGGAAGTACAGAAGACAAAGGACAGAGGACAACAGGATTAGATGTAACAGAGCTAGGAACGAAGACATTAACATAAGAATAGTATCGGAAAGAAATCATGAGAATGATATTGCAATCAAAGTGAAAAAGCAACCTAAATTACTACATAGCCATATAAGAAGGAAGATGTCGGTAAACGACCAAGTGACAAGACTGAGGAAAGCAAAAGGAGCATATACAGAAAGTGACAAGGAAATCTGCGAGGCAGTGAATGCCAGTTTCCATGGAGTGTTCCCAACCGAGCCTGAGCAGCTCCCATTGTTAAAAGAGATTACCCTAGATGAAAGACTATCAGATATAGAGATGACAACAGAGGAGGTAATGAAACAGTTGACAATACTGGATGCAACTAAAGCGGTTGGACCAGACAAAGTATCACCGTGGATACTAAAAGAAGCAGCGCAGGCCCTCAGCGTGTCTCTGGCAAGGATCTTTAATGAATCACTTATGACGAGAGAATTGCCCAGTTGTTGGAAGGAGGCAATTGTCGTACTGATTTTCAAGAAAGGAGACAGGGAGGAGGCACGTAACTACAGATCCGTATCACTGACAAGCATCCCCTGCAAAATACTTGAAAGAATAATTAAAGAGACCAAAGGGACAGTACAAAGTAGAGGGGAATTGCCTACCTGTAACGATTCGAGAAAGAGACATGGGAGTGGACATAACACCAAATCTAACTCCTGAGACACATATAAATAGGATATCGACAACAGCGTACTCTGCACTGGCAAAAGTTAGAACATCATTCAGAAACCTAAGTAAGGAGGTATTTAGGGCGCTTTACACTGCCTACATGAGGCCAGTCTTAGAGTATGCCGCCTCATCATGGAGTCCCCATCTGAAGAAGCATATAATGAAACTGGAAAAGGTTCAGAGGTTTGCAACGAGACTCGTCCCAGAGCTACGAGGGATGGGGTATGAGGAGCGCCTGAGGGATCTGTGCCTTACGACACTAGAAAAAAGAGGGAAGAGGGGGGATATGATAGGAACGTATAAAATACTCAAGGGAATTGACAAAGTGGAAATAGATGAAATGTTTACACGTAATATTAACAGAACGAGGGGACATGTTTCGAAGTTGGAAACTCAGATGAGTCACAGAGTTGTTAGGAAGTTTTCTTTTAACGTGAGAGTAGTGGAAAAATGGAATGTACTTAAGGAGCAGGTTGTGGAAGCAAACTCTCTTCATAATTTTAAAACTAGGTATGATAGGGAAACAGGACCGGAGTCAATGCTGTAAACAACCGATGGCTCGAAAGGCTGGACGGTAGAACACCGGTCTCGCTTCATGCAGGTCGGCGTTCAATCCCCGACCGTCCACAAGTGGTTGGGCACCATTCCTTCCCCTGCCCCGTCCCATCGCAAATCCTTATCCTGACACCTTCCCAATGTTATATAGTCGTAATGGCTTGGCGCTTTCCCCTGAAAACTCTCTCGAAAGGCGGGATCCTAGAGTCAATACTCGATCCTGCAGACACAAACAGCCGAGTACAAATAGGTGAGTACACACACACACACACACACACACACACACACACACACACACACACACACACACACACACACACACACACACACACACACACACACACACAAACACACACACACACACACACACACACACACACACCCGCCCCCCACTGTGACAATCCCCCCCCCCTTCACCAACCAGTCACCACTCTCATAACTTCCACTTTCGTTGGAAGTTAAACTTAAAAAATAATCTTTAGTTTTTCTCTTCTTTTTTGCCTCTCAATGCCTCCTGTCCCTTTTTTTCTTCCTTTTTCCTCCTCCGTTCGTCCTCCCTCCGTTTCTTATTCTCTTCTCTCTTCCTCTTCCGTTCTTCCTCCCTCTGTTGCTTATTCTCTTCTCTCTTCCTCTTCCGTTCGTCCTCCCTCTGTTGCCTATTCTCTTTTCTCTTCCTCTCCCGTTCTTCCTCCCTCTGTTGCTTATTTTCTTCTCTCTTCCTCTTCCGTTCTTCCTCCCACTGTTGCTTATTCTCTTCTCTCTTCCTCTTCCGTTCTTCCTCCCTCTGTTGCTTATTTTCTTCTCTCTTCCTCTACCGTTCTTCCTCCCTCTGTTGCTTATTCTCTTCTCTTTTCCTCTTCCGTTCTTCCTCCCTCTGTTGCTTATTCTCTTCTCTCTTCCTCTTCCGTTCTTCCTCCCACTGTTGCTTATTTTCTTCTCTCTTCCTCTTCCGTTCTTCCTCCCTCTGTTTCTTATTCTCTTCTCTCTTCCTCTTCCGTTCTTCCTCTCTCTGTTGCTTATTCTCTTCTCTCTTCCTCTTCCGTTCTTCCTCCCTCTGTTGCTTATTCTCTTCTCTCTTCCTCTTCCGTTCTTCCTCCCACTGTTGCTTATTCTCTTCTCTCTTCCTCGTCCGTTCGTCCTCCCTCTGTTGCCTATTCTCATCTCTCTTCCTACTCCGTGCTTCGTCTCCATATCTTTTTTCCATCTCAGACTCCATGACTTCCCTTATTTTTTCTTATTTTTATACTTCTAGTTTATCTATTTCCGTTTGAGAGCTTTTCCAGGTAAATCTATCATTAATCTCTTCGAGTCCTAATGTTATACGAAGCATTTGAAGCAGGTCCTTGGAAGTTATCCAAGAGGTGCAGTTGGACTGACTAGTAGACCCGGTCCCATCCTCTTGCTGCTGCTGCTGCTGCTTCATTTTGCTTCTCTCAGATGAAGTAATTATATATTTTACGAGGGCAAAGAGAAACTAAGTTGTTTCTACACAAAAGTAGATGTATTATGGTGGGGGAAGGAGTGCCTAATATCCTACATCATGATTTTATAGTTAGGTAGGAATGTTCTGTATAATATTGGGTATTGGTTAGGTAATTATCAGAAGTACAAAGTAGTTTCATACTATACGACTTTATAGCACTTGGAAGGGATAGGAGGATATAATGATTTAGGATAGGGCGGTGGGAAGGATTGGTAAGTCAATCACGTGGACGGTCGGTGATTGTTGGGTACAATAATTGTTACTCGCCTAGTTATGCTTGCGTAGGTTGAGCTTTGTCTCTTTGGTCCCGCCTCTCAACTGTCAATCAACAGGTGTACAGATTCCTGAGCCTATTGGGCTCTATCATATTTATATTTGAAACTGTGTATGGAGTCAGCCTCCACCACATCACTTCCTAGTACATTCCATTTATTAAGTACTCTGACACTGAAAAAATTCTTTCTAACGTCTCTTTGACTCATCTAGGTACTAAGTTTCCACCTGTGTCCTCTTGTTCGTGTCCCATCCGTGCTGAAGAGTTTGTCTTTGTCCACCCTGTCAATTCCCCCGAGAATTTTGTAGGTGGTTATCATGTCTCCCCTTACTCTTCTGTTTTCCAGGGACGTGAGGTTCAGCACCTTTAGTCTTTCCTCGTAGCTCATCCTCTCAGTTCCGGGACGAGTCTGGAGGCATACCGCTGAATCTTCTCTAACTTTGTCTTGTGTTTAACTAGGTATGAACTCCAGGCTGGAGCTGCATACTCCAGGATTGGTCTGACTACTGTGTAGTGACGAATGTTGTGTGAGTAGTAATGATGGATACTCGTGATGGCAATGTGTAGTGATGATGTGCACTTAAGATGATTGAGTGCAATGATGATTTACACTCATGGGTATTACCTGCTTTCATAAGGTACACTGATGATGATCGAGTGTACGGATGATGAGTTGATAACTGTTTTGTGGTATGATGAACACTAAGTGATTGTGTGTACTTTGGTTGTACACTAATGATTGTGTGCGGTGGCGATGTGCAATGTTGGTGACCATGTGTAGTGATCATGTACACCCATGATGACCATGTGTAGTGATCATGTACACCCATGATGACCATGTGTAGTGATCATGTACACCCATGATGACCATGTGTAGTGATCATGTACACCCATGATGACCATGTGTAGTGATCATGTACACCCATGATGACCATGTGTAGTGATCATGTACACCCATGATGACCATGTGTAGTGATCATGTACACCCATGATGACCATGTGTAGTGATCATGTACACCCATGATGACCATGTGTAGTGATCATGTACACCCATGATGACCATGTGTAGTGATCATGTACACCCATGATGACCATGTGTAGTGATCATGTACACCCATGATGACCATGTGTAGTGATCATGTACACCCATGATGACCAAGTGTAGTGACCATGTACACCCCATGATGACCATGTGTAGTGATCATGTACACCCATGATGACCATGTGTAGTGATCATGTACACCCATGATGACCATGTGTAGTGACCATGTACACCCCATGATGACCATGTGTAGTGATCATGTACACCCATGATGACCATGTGTAGTGACCATGTACACCCCATGATGACCATGTGTAGTAATCATGTACACCCATGACGACCATGTGTAGTGACCATGTACACCCCATGATGACCATGTGTAGTGATCATGTACACCCATGATGACCATGTGTAGTGATCATGTACACCCATGATGACCATGTGTAGTGATCATGTACACCCATGATGACCATGTGTAGTGACCATGTACACCCATGATGACCATGTGTAGTGACCATGTACACCCATGATGACCATGTGTAGTGATCATGTACACCCATGATGACCATGTGTAGTGATCATGTACACCCCATGATGACCATGTGTAGTGATCATGTACACCCATGATGACCATGTGTAGTGATCATGTACACCCATGATGACCATGTGTAGTGATCATGTACACCCATGATGACCATGTGTAGTGATCATGTACACCCATGATGACCATGTGTAGTGACCATGTACACCCATGATGACCATGTGTAGTGATCATGTACACCCATGATGACCATGTGTAGTGATCATGTACACCCATGATGACCATGTGTAGTGATCATGTACACCCATGATGACCAAGTCACACACACACACACACACACACACACACAAGAAGAGCAAGAAGAAATTCCAGAGGTAAGAGAGGGAATAGCTAACCAGGAACCACTGGAAGAGTTTGAGATTACCAGCGGGGAAGTAAGGAAGTGTTTACTAGAGTTGGATGTGACAAAGGTTATAGGCCCAGATGGAATCTCCCCTTGGATACTAAAGGAAGGAGCAGAAGAACTGTGCCTGCCACTCTCCATAGTGTATAACAAATCACTGGCAACAGGGGAACTGCCAGAAATTTGGAAAGCAGCTAACGTAGTCCCGATATACAAAAAAGGGGATAGACAAGAGGCACTGAACTACAGGCCAGTGTTCACTGACCTGCATACCATGCAAGCTGATGGAGAAGATTGTGCGAAGAAAGCTAGTGGAACATCTGGAGTGAAAGAACTTTGTAACACAGCATCAACATGGGTTCAGGGATGGCAAGTCCTGCCTCACAGGGTAACTTGAATTCTACGACCAGGCAAGAAAGAGAAGGGTGGGCAGACTGTATATTTTTGGATTGCCAGAAAGCCTTTGATACAGTACCACACAAGAGGCTAGTGAAAAAGCTGGAGATGCAAGCTGGAGTGAAAGGGAAGGTACTCCATTGGATAAAGGAGTACCTAAGCAATAGGAGACAACGAGTCAATGTGAGGGGTGAGGTCTCAGATTGGCGAGACGTTACAAATGGAGTCCCGCAGGGGTTAGTCCTTGGACCTATACTGTTTCTGATATATATAAATGATCTCCCAGAGGATATAGACTCGTTTCTCTCAATGTTTGCTGATGATGCAAAAATTGTGAGGAGGATTGAAACAGATGATGATAGTAAGAGGCTACAAGATGACCTAGTCAGACCAAGTGAATGGTCCAACAAAAAGCTGTTAGAGTTCAATCTGAGTAAAGGCAAAGTAATGAAACTAGGCGGTGGAAACAGGAGGTCTGACACAGGATTCAGAATAGTAGATGAAGTACTTAATGAAACAGACAGAGAGAAAGATCTAGGAGTTGATATCACACCAAACCTGTCTCCTGAAGCCCACATAAAAAGAATAACTTCTGCGGCATATGCGAGGCTGGCTAACATCAGAACAGCCTTCAGGAACCTGTGTAAGGAATCATTCACAATCTTGTATACCACATATGTAAGACCAATCCTGGAGTATGAGGCCCCAGCATGGAGCCCGTACCTTGTCAAGCACAAGACGAAGCTGGAAAAAGTTCAAAGGTATGCCACTAGACTAGTCCCAGAACTAAGAGGCATGAGCTACGAGGAAAGGCTGCGGAAAATGTACCTTACGACACTGGAAGACAGAAGAGTAAGGGGGAGACATGATCACTGCCTACAAAATCCTCAGAGGAATCGACCGGGTAAACAAGGATAAACTATTCAACACTGGTGGTACGCGAACAAGGGGACACAGGTGGGAAGCTGAGTACCCACGTGAGCCACAGAGACGTTAGAAGGAACTTTTTCAGTGTCAGAGTAGTTAACGGATGGAATGCATTAGGCAGTGATATGGGCCATCTTCATGAGATGATTTCGGGGCTTTTAGTGTCCCCGAGGCCCGGCCCTCGACCAGGCCTCCACCCCCAGGAAGCAGCCCGTGGAAGCTGACTAACACCCAGGTACCTATTTACTGCTAGGTAACAGGTGCATAGGGTGAAAGAAACTCTGCCCATTGTTTCTCGCCGGCGCCCGGGATCGAACCCGGGACCCCAGGATCACAAGTCCAGCATGCTATTACCACACAACCTTCCCAATTACCTCACAACCTTCCCCATTACCACACAACCTTCCCCATTACCTCACAACCTTCCTCATTACCACACAACCTTCCCCATTACCACACAACCTTCCCAATTACCTCACAAAATTCCCCATTACCACACAACCTTCCCCATTACCACACAACCTTCCCCATTACCACACAACCTTCCCAATTACCTCACAACCTTCCCCATTACCTCACAACCTTCCCCTTTACCTCACAACCTTCCCAATTACCTCACAACCTTCCCCATTACCACACAACCTTCCCCATTACCACACAACCTTCCCCATTACCACACAACCTTCCCCATTACCACACAACCTTCCCCATTACCACACAACCTTCCCCATTACCAAACAACCTTCCCAATTACCTCACAACCTTCCCCATTACCTCACAACCTTCCCCATTACCTCACAACCTTCCCAATTACCTCACAACCTTCCCCATTACCACACAACCTTCCCCATTACCACACAACCTTCCCCATTACCACACAACCTTCCCAATTACCTCACAACCTTCCCCATTACCACACAACCTTCCCCATTACCACACAACCTTCCCCATTACCACACAACCTTCCCCATTACCACACAACCTTCCCCATTACCTCACAACCTTCCCAATTACCTCACAACCTTCCCCATTACCACACAACCTTCCCCATTACCACACAACCTTCCCCATTACCACACAACCTTGCCAATTACCTCACAACCTTCCCCATTACCTCACAACCTTCCCCATTACCTCACAACCTTCCCCATTACCACACAACCTTCCCAATTACCTCACAACCTTCCCCATTACCACACAACCTTCCCCATTACCTCACAACCTTCCCCATTACCTCACAACCTTCCCCATTACCACACAACCTTCCCCATTATCACACAACCTTCCCCATTACCACACAACCTTCCCCATTACCACACAAACTTCCCCATTACCACACAACCTTCCCAATTACCTCACAACCTTCCCCATTACCTCACAACCTTCCCCATTACTACACAACCTTCCCCATTACCACACAACCTTCCCAATTACCTCACAACCTTCCCCATTACCTCACAACCTTCCCCATTACCACACAACCTTCCCCATTACCACACAACCTTCCCCATTACCACACAACCTTCCCCATTACCACACAACCTTCCCCATTACCACACAACCTTCCCAATTACCTCACAACCTTCCCCATTACCTCACAACCTTCCCCATTACCACACAACCTTCCCTACTACCACACAACCTTCCCCATTACCACACAACCTTCCCCATTACCTCACAACCTTCCCCATTACCACACAACCTTCCCCATTACCTCACAACCTTCCCCATTACCACACAACCTTCCCTACTACCTCACAACCTTCCCCATTACCACACAACCTTCTCCATTACCACACAACCTTCCCCATTACCACACAACCTTCCCCATTACCACACAACCTTCCCAATTACCTCACAACGTTCCCCATTACCTCACAACCTTCCCCATTACCTCTCAACCTTCCCCATTACCTCACAACCTTCCCCATTACCACACAACCTTCCCCATTACCACACAACCTTCCCCATTACCACACAACCTTGTGTAGAGTGTGTAGTGGGAGGGATGTGTTGTGTGATGGGGGGGGGTTGTGTAATGGGGCGAGGGGGGTTATGAATGAGCCAGAAAGGGACATAATGGGCGCGAGATATTAAACACAATGAGACCATTAGCAATAGAAAGAAGAGAGGTGAGTGATAAAGACTTAGAAGAAAGGGCTGAAAGACTGTTAATGTGGTCAATGGTAAATTCACGGGCGTTGTGTGTGTGTTCTTTTGCCGCTGTTGCTCCAGTTGTTGTGCAACATTCATGTCATGTTGCAATGCAGGTAATGATGGTAATAATACTCTGCAAATTGTGCAGTCTGTATAGCAACACAGCTGGTCTTATACGCGGTTGATCTTTACACACACACACACACACACACACACACACACACACACACACACACACACACACACACACACACACACACACACACACACACACACACTTACACACACACACACACACTGGGAGGAAGAAATTAGAGGAAAAACAGTCTAAGATATGATGAACCTAGTCGTATGGAAAAGGAAGGAGGCCGAAGAGAGATTTATACCAACAGTAAGGGAAAAAAGCAGGAGGGAATATAATAATAACCTATGGTTTAATAGACAGTGTCAGGAAGCAAAAATGGCCAGCAGGAGGGATTGCAGGAAGTACAGAAGACAAAGGACAGAGGACAACAGGATTAGATGTAACAGAGCTAGGAACGAAGACATTAACATAAGAATAGTATCGGAAAGAAATCATGAGAATGATATTGCAATCAAAGTGAAAAAGCAACCTAAATTACTACATAGCCATATAAGAAGGAAGATGTCGGTAAACGACCAAGTGACAAGACTGAGGAAAGCAGAAGGAGCATATACAGAAAGTGACAAGGAAATCTGCGAGGCAGTGAATGCCAGTTTCCATGGAGTGTTCCCAACCGAGCCTGAGCAGCTCCCATTGTTAGAAGAGATTACCCTAGATGAAACACTATCAGATATAGAGATGACAGCAGAGGAGGTAACGAAACAGTTGACAACACTGGATGCAACTAAAGCTGTTGGACCAGACAAAGTATCACCGTGGATACTAAAAGAAGCAGCGCAGGCCCTCAGCGTGCCTCTGGCAAGGATCTTTAATGAATCACTTATGACGAGAGAATTGCCCAGTTGTTGGAAGGAGGCAAATGTCGTACTGATTTTCAAGAAAGGAGACAGGGAGGAGGCACGTAACTACAGATCCGTATCACTGACAAGCATCCTCTGCAAAATACTTGAAAGAATAATTAAAGAGACCAAAGGGATAGTACACAGTAAAGGGGAATTGCCTACCTGTAACGATTCGAGAAAGAGACATGGGAGTGGACATAACACCAAATCTAACTCCTGAGGCACATATAAATAGGATATCGACAACAGCGTACTCTACACTGGCAAAAGTTAGAACATCATTCAGAAACCTAAGTAAGGAGGCATTTAGGGCGCTTTACACTGCCTACGTGAGGCCAGTCTTAGAGTATGCCACCTCATCATGGAGTCCCCATCTGAAGAAGCATATAATGAAACTGGAAAAGGTTCAGAGGTTTGCAACGAGACTCGTCCCAGAGCTACGAGGGATGGGGTATGAGGAGCGCCTGAGGGATCTGTGCCTTACGACACTAGAAAAAAGAGGGAAGAGGGGGGGATATGATAGGAACGTATAAAATACTCAAGGGAATTGACAAAGTGGAAATAGATGAAATGTTTACACGTAATATTAACAGAACGAGGGGACATGTTTCGAAGTTGGAAACTCAGATGAGTCACAGAGTTGTTAGGAAGTTTTCTTTTAACGTGAGAGTAGTGGAAAAATGGAATGCACTTCAGGAACAGGTTGTGGAAGCAAACTCTCTTCATAATTTTAAAACTAGGTATGATAGGGAAACAGGACCGGAGTCATTGCTGTAAACAACCGATAGCTGGAAAGGCGGGATCCTAGAGCCAATACTCGATCCTGCAGACACAAATAGCCGAGTACAAATAGGTGAGTACACACACACACACACCCCGCCCCCCACTGTGACAATCCCCCCCCCCCTTCACCAACCAGTCACCACTCTCATAACTTCCACTTTCGTTGGAAGTTAAACTTAAGAAATAATCTTTAGCTTTTCCCTTCTCTTTTCCCTCTCAATGCCTCCTGTCCCTTTTTTTCTTCCTTTTTCCTCCTCCGTTCGTCCTCCCTCCGTTGCCTATTCTCTTCTCTCTTCCTCTTCCGTTCTTCCTCCCTCTGTTGCCTATTCTCTTCTCTCTTCCTCTTCCGTTCTTCCTCCCTCTGTTGCCTATTCTCTTCTCTCTTCCTCTTCCGTTCTTCCTCCCTCTGTTGCTTATTCTCTTCTCTCTTCCTCTTCCGTTCTTCCTCCCTCTGTTGCTTATTCTCTTCTCTCTTCCTCTTCCGTTCGTCCTCCCTCTGTTGCTTATTCTCTTCTCTCTTCCTCTTCCGTTCTTCCTCCCTCTGTTGCTTATTCTCTTCCTCTTCCGTTCTTCCTCCCTCTGTTGCTTATTCTCTTCTCTCTTCTCTCTTCCTCTTCCGTTCTTCCTCCCTCTGTTGCTTATTCTCTTCTCTCTTCCTCTTCCGTTCTTCCTCCCTCTGTTGCTTATTCTCTTCTCTCTTCCTCTCCCGTGCTTCCTCCCTCTGTTTCTTATTCTCTTCTATCCTCTGTTGCCTATTCTCTCTTCCTACTCCGTGCTTCATCTCCATATCTTTTTTCCATCTCAGACTCCATGACTTCCCTTATTTTTTCTTATTTTTATACTTCTAGTTTATCTATTTCCGTTTGAGAGCTTTTCCAGGTAAATCTATCATTAATCTCTTCGAGTCCTAATGTTATACGAAGCATTTGAAGCAGGTCCTTGGAAGTTATCCAAGAGGTGTAGTTGGACTGACTCGTAGACCCGGTCCCATCCTCTTGCTGCTGCTGCTTCATTTTGCTTCTCTCAGATGAAGTAATTATATATTTTACGAGGGCAAAGGGAAACTAAGTTGTTTCTACACAAACGTAGATGTATTATGGTGGGGGAAGGAGTGCCTAATATCCTAGATCATGATTTTATTGTTAGGTAGGAATGTTCTGTATAATATTGGGTATTGGTTAGGTTATTATCAGGAGGAAAGTACAAAGTACTTTCAAACTATACGACTGTATAGCACTTGGAAGGGATAGGAGGATATAATGATTTAGGATAAGGCGGTGGGAAGGATTGGTAAGCCAATCACCTGGACGGTCGGTGATTGTATACAGATTCCTGAGCCTACTGCGCTCTATCATATCTACACTATCTACACTTGAAATTGTGTATGGAGTCAGCCTCCACCAAATCACTTCCTAGTGCATTCCATCCGTTAACTACTCTGACACTGAAAAAATTCTGACGTCTCTGTGGTTCATCTGGGTACTAAGTTTCCACCTGTGTCCCCTTGTTCGTGTCCCATCCGTGCTGAAGAGTTTGTCTTTGTCCACCCTGTCAATTCCCCTGAGAATTTTGTAGGTGGTTATCATGTCTCCCCTTACTCTTCTGTTTTCCAGGGATGTGAGGTTCAGCACCTTTAGCCTTTCCTCGTAGCTTATTCCTCTCAGTTCCGGGACGGGTCTGGAGGCATACCGCTGAATCTTCCCTAACTTTGTCTTGTGTTTAACTAGGTATGAACTCCAGGCTGGAGCTGCATACTCCAGGATTGGTCTGACTACTGTGTAGTGACGAATGTTGTGTGAGTAGTAATGATGGATACTCATGATGGCAGTGTGTAGTGATGATGTGCACTTAAGATGATTGAGTGCAATGATGATTTACACTCATGGGTATTACCTGCTTTCATAAGGTACACTGATGATGATCGAGTGTACGGATGATGAGTTGATAACTGTTTTGTGGTATGATGAACACTAAGCGATTGTGTGTACTTTGATTGTACACTAATGATTGTGTGCGGTGGTGATGTGGAATGTTGGTGACCATGTGTAGTGATCATGTACACTCATGATGACCATGTGTAGTGATCATGTACACCCCATGATGACCAAGTCACACACACACACACACACACACACACACACACACACACACACACACACACACACTCACACACACACACACACACACACACACACACACACACACACACACACACACACACACACACAGGACAACATCAAGGCATGTATAGATGAACTGCAGAAGGCAGCAACTATAGCGCATAGAATGAGAGTGAAGCTGCTGGTCATGGGGGACCTAAATCACGGAGAGATAGATTGGGAAACGAGGAATCCCCATGGCGGGGATGAGACCTGGGGAGCGAAGCTGGTAGACGTTATTGACAGGAATTTCCTAACACAGCATGTGAAGGAAGATACTAGGGAAAGAGGAGGGGATACGCCCAGCCTATTAGATCTCATTTTCACCCAGAATGTAGAAGACATCGAGCAGTTGGAACATGAAATACCACTAGGAGCTAGTGACCATTGTGTCCTAGTCTTTGACTACATGATGGAGCTTAAAATTGTGACCAAAGGACAAGAGGTCCGGGAAAGGAGACTTGAGTACAGAAAAGGGGACGACAGAAGGATAAGGGACTACCTGGGAGAAGTGCAGTGGGAGGAAGAACTTAGAGGAAAAACAGTGCAAGGTATGATGAACCAAGTCATATGGTAATGCAAGGAGGCTGAAGAGAGATTTATTCCAACTGTAAAGGAAAAAACCAGGAGGGAATATAATAACCCCTGGTTTAATAGACAGTGTCAGGAAGCAAAGGTGAGAAGCAGGAGGGAGTGGAGGAAGTACAGAAGACAAAGGACAGAGGACAACAGGATTAGATGTAACAGAGCTAGGAATGATTACATTAACATAAGACGAGTGTCGGAAAGAAATTATGAGAATGATATTGCAATCAAAGTGAAAAAGCAACCTAAATTACTACATAGCCATATAAGAAGGAAGATGTCGGTAAATGACCAAGTGACAAGACTGAGGAAAACAGAAGCGGCATATACAGAAAGCGACAAGGAAATCTGCGAGGTACTGAATGCAAGTTTCCATGGAGTGTTCACAACCGAGCCTGAGTGGCTCCCATTGTTAGAAGAGATTACCCTAGATGAAAGACTACCAGATATAGAGATGACAGCAGAGAGGTAATGAAACAGTTGACAACACTGGATGCAAATAAAGCAGTTGGACCAGACAAAGTATCACTGTGGATACTTAAAGAGGCAGCGCAGGCTCTCAGCGTGCCGCTGGCAATGATCTTTAATGAGTCACTTATGTCGGGAGAATTGCCCAGTTGCTGGAAGAAGGCAAATGTCGTACCAATTTTCAAGAAAGGTGATAGGGAGGAGGCACTTAACTACAGACCCGTATCACTGACAAGCATCCCCTGCAAAATACTTGAAAGAATAATTAGGCTACGACTGGATGAGCACCTGGAGAGCATTGGGTTTGTGTCGGAAAATCTGACACCATTTAATAATCATACAGATAATAGCTGTATTGTATAAACAAGTTACCCATAGAAAACGTAACTTGTAGTGGAGTTACCGTCTAAAGAAAACGGGATATCATCACCACATACCATTATAAATTCACCAGCTATTCTGCTGGGAATTATTCTTAAATACATTAGTCTTTGGACTTTACCATCATAAACCATCTCATATAAATAAACTTAATTATCAATATTAAAGTAGAGTAAATGTGACCCTTCTATCACTTTCTGTCATGTGGACAATGTAAGCCAGGCGTCAGTGGGGAAGGAGGGGAGCCATTGTTGTGTCACCTCCGAGACGTGTGGAGCAAATTCGGCTCCTATTATATCTGGACAATGTCGGCCAGTAGCGTCAATAGTATGGAGTGTTAGACGCAGCCATTGTTGAGACTAGACCAGAGGCTGACACGGGAGCAAATTCGGCTCCTGTTAATTTACTTGGACGTAGTGTTATGGAAACCAGAAGTGTACCATTATCAACACGCTGTCTACAAATCAAGTTAAGTGTTCTTTCCGAAACCCATTATCTATCATTAGTGGCCATTAATGTCATTGGGTAGGGTGATCCGGTTAGATCACGAAATCGCCTCATACTAAAGGTAATTAAGCCAGGTCTTCATGTTCCATGTACAGTTTTCTCTGAAATACTTGTCATATATAGAATCTGGCTTTACAGCTAGCGCCCTTTTGACAGGTCAAGACGAGGAAGCAAGATTTTGTGCACCAGTTACTGGGTGATGGAAGCTACCTCAAAGAGGATAATTTGGTGTCTACACCCTAGTTATACCTGGTGGACTAACCTGCTGTACTATAAGATAAGGATCCTCTTCAATGTATGTAGTTAATACTGTAGTTTGATTGGCTGCATATATATTAATTTAATAAACCCCCCTAATGTGTAGAGGATCGATTTGTGAGATTAAGAGATTATTGCAGAAATACAGTCCACTTATCATTATACAAATTGCTATCGAAGTATATAAATTAACGTAAATATAAATTCATATAAATTAAATAAATATAAATCTCACAGGTCGGTTCCCACAGTTTGTAAACAAGCACCAACATGGGTTCTGGACAGGGAAATCATGCCTAACAAACCTTTTAGAATTCTATGATAAAGTAACAAGGATAAGGCAGGACAGAGAAGGCTGGGCAGACTGCATATTTCTTGACTGCCAAAAGGCCTTTGATACAGTACCGCACATAAGACTGCTATACAAACTTGAGAGGCAGGCAGGAGTAAGCGGAAAGGCCCTAGCATGGGTGAAGAACTACCTAACAGGAAGGAGCCAGAGGATAATGGTAAGGGGCGAGAAGTCGGACTGGCGAACAGTAACAAGTGGAGTACCTCAAGGATCGGTGCTGGGCCCAATCCTCTTTCTAATTTACGTAAATGATATGTTTACAGGAGTGGAATCATACATGTCAATGTTTGCGGATGACACAAAATTAATGAGAAGAGTTGTGACAGACGAGGATTGTAGGATCCTCCAAGAGGACTTAAACAGGTTGCAGAGATGGTCAGGGAAATGGCTACTGAAGTTCAACACCAGTAAATGTAAAGTTATGGAAATGGGATCAGGTGATAGGAGACCAAAGGGTCAGTACACAATGAAGGGGAACTGCCTACCTGTAACGATTCGAGAAAGAGACCTGGAGTGGATGTGACACCTAGTCTAACTCCTGAGGCACATATAAATAGGATAACGACAGGAGCGTACTCTACACTGGCGAAAATTAAAACTTCATTCAGAAACCTAAGTGAGGAGGCTTTTAGGGAGCTTTACACTGCCTACGTGAGACCAGTCTTAGAGTATGCCGCGCCATCATGGAGCCCCCACCTGAGGAAACACATAAGGAAACTGGAGAAGGTTCAGAGGTTTGCGACGAGGCTTGTCCCAGAGTTACGAGGGATGGGATATGAAGAGCGTCTGAAGGAACTGAACCTTACGACACTAGAGAAAAGAAGGGAGAGAGGAGAATGATAGGGACATAAAATACTCAAGGGGAATTGACAAAGTGGAAATATATGAAATGTTCACACGGAATAATAACAGAACGAGGGGACATGGATGGAAACTGGAAACTCAGATGAGTCACAGAGATGTTAGGAAGTTTTCTTTTAGCGTGAGAGTAGTGGAAAAATGGGATGCACTTCAGGAACAGGTTGTGGAAGCAAACTCTATTCATACTTTTAAAATTAGGTATGATAGGGAAATGGGACAGGAGTCATTGCTGTAAACAACCGATAGCTAGAAAGGCGGGATCCAAGAGTCAATGCTCGATCCTGCAAGCACAAATAGGTGAGTACACACACACACACACAAGAAGAGCAAGAAGAAATTCCAGAGAAAAGAGAGGGAATAGTTAACCAGGAACCACTGGAAGAGTTTGAGATTACCAGCGGGGAAGTAAGGAAGTGTTTACTAGAGTTGGATGTGACAAATGCTATAGGCCCAGATGGAATCTCCCCTTGGACACTAAAGGAAGGAGCAGAAGAACTGTGCCTACCACTCTCCATAGTGTATAACAAATCACTTGCATCAGGGGAACTGCCAGAAATTTGGAAAGCAGCTAACGTAGTCCCGATATACAAAAAAGAGGATAGACAGGAGGCACTGAACTACAGGCCAGTATCCCTAACCTGCCTACCATGCAAGCTGATGGAGAAGATTGTGCGAAGAAAGCTAGTGGAACATCTGGAGTGAAAGAACTTTGTAACACAGCATCAACATGGGTTCAGGGATGGCAAGTCCTGCCTCACAGGGTTACTTGAATTCTACGACCAGGCAAGAAAGAGAAGGGTGGGCAGACTGTATATTTCTGGATTGCCAGAAAGCCTTTGATACAGTACCACACAAGAGGCTAGTGAAAAAGCTGGAGTGAAAGGGAATTTACTCCAATGGATAAAGGAGTACCTAAGCAACAGGAGACAACGAGTCAATGTGAGGGGTGAGGTCTCAGATTGGCGATACGTTACAAGTGGAGTCTCGCAGGGGTCAGTCCTTGGACCTATACTGTTTCTGATATATGTAAATGATCTCCCAGAGGGTATAGACTCGTTTCTCTCAATGTTTGTTGATGATACAAAAATTATGAGAAGGACTGAAACAGATGATGATAGTAGGAGGCTACAAGATGACCTAGACAGACTGAGTGAATGGTCCAACAAATGGCTGTTAAAAGTTCAACCCGAGTAAAGGAAAAGTAATGAAACTAGGCGGTGGAAATATGAGGCCTGACACAGGATACAGAATAGGACATGAAGAACTTAATGAAACAGACAGAGAGAAAGATTTAGGAGTTGATATCACACCAAACCTGTCTCCTGAAGCCCACATAAAAAGAATAACGTCTGCGGCATATGCGAGGCTGGCTAACATCAGAACAGCCTTCAGGAACCTGTGTTAGGAATCATTCAGAATCTTGTACACCACACTTGTAAGATCAATCCAGGAGTATGCGGCCCCAGCATGGAGCCCGTACCTTGTCAAGCACAAGGCGAAGCTGCAAAAAAGTTTAAAGGTATGCCACTAGACTAGTCCCAGAACTAAGAAGCATGAGTTACGAGGAAAAGCTGCGGGAGATGCACTTTACGATATTGGAAGATAGAAGAGTAAGGGGAGACATGATCACTACATACAAAATCCCCAGGGGAATCGACCAGGTAAACAAGGATGAACTATTCAACACTGGAGGGACGCGAACAAGGGGACACAGGTGGAAACTGAGTACCCACATGAGCCACAGTGACGTTAGAAGGAACTTTTTCAGTGTCAGAGTAGTTAACTTGTGGAATGCATTAGGCAGTGATGTGGGCCATTATCACACAATCTTCCCCATTACCACACAACCTTCCCCATTACCACGCAACCTTCCCCATTACCACACAACCTTCCCCATTACCACACAACCTTCCCCATTACCACACAACCTTCCCCATTACCACACAACCTTCCCCATTACCACACAACCTTCCCCATTACCACACAACCTTCCCCATTACCACACAACCTTCCCCATTACCACACAACCTTCCCCATTACCACACAACCTTCCCCATTACCACACAACCTTGTGTAGAGTGTGTAGTGGGAGGGATGTGTTGTGAGATGGGGGGGGGTTGTGTAATGGGGCGAGGGGGTTGGGGGGGGAATGAATGAGCCAGAAAGGGACATAATGGGCGCGAGATATTAAACACAATGAGACCATTAGCAATAGAAAGAAGAGAGGTGAGTGATAAAGACTTAGAAGAAAGGGCTGAAAGACTGTTAATGTGGTCAATGGTAAATTCGCCGGCGTTGTGTGTGTGTTCTTTTGCCGCTGTTGCTCCAGTTGTTGTGCAACATTCATGTCATGTTGCAATGCAGGTAATGATGGTAATAATACTCTGCAAATTGTGCAGTCTGTATAGCAACACAGCTGGTCTTATACGCGGTTGATCTTTACACACACACACACTGGGAGGAATATATATATATATATATATATATATATATATATATATATATATATATATATATATATATATATATATATATATATATATATATATATATATATATATATATATATAAATATGACCGAAAAAGTAAGATTAATAATTCTAACACGAATTTTCTCAATCTTTCGTACATTTCTTTTCACTGTTGGAGGTAAATCAAAAATCAATTCTCCAAAATTCATTTTTATTTCTAGTCTGACGCGACACGAGCGCGTTTCGTAAAACTTATTACATTTTCAAAGACTTTAGTTTACAAATACACAACTGAATAGAACTTGGTTGATTGATAAAGATTAAGCCACCCAAGAGGTGGCACGGGCATGAATAGCCCGTAAAAGCTGAATAGAACTGATTGATTGATGAAGATTAAGCCACCCAAGAGGTGGCACGGGCATGAATAGCCCGTAAGTGGTGGCCCTTTTGAGCCATTACCAGTATCAAGAGCTGATACTGGAGATCTGTGGAGGTGCGACTGCACCCTGCATGACGGGAGATGTCTCCCGTGTGAATAGAACTGATTGATTGATTGATTGATGAAGATTAAGCCACCCAAAAGGTGGCACGGGCATGAATAGCCCATAAGTGGTGGCCCTTTTGAGCCATTTATCAGTATCAAGAGATGATACTGGAGATCTGTGGAGGTGCGACTGCACCCTGCGTGACGGGAGATGTCTCCCGTGGAATAGAACTGATTGATTGATTGATGAAGATTAAGCCACCCAAGAGGTGGCACGGGCATGAATAGCCCGTAAGTAGTGGCCCTTTCGAGCCATTACCAGTATCAAAAGATGATACTGGAGATCTGTGGAGGCGCAACTGCACCCTGCGTGACGGGAGATGTCTCCTTTGTGAATGTGTTAAGATGAAGATGAAGCCACCCAAAAGGTGGCACGGGCATGAATAGCCCGTAAGTGGTGGCCCTTTTGAGCCATTACCAGTATCAAGAGCTGATACTGGAGATCTGTGGCCTGCTGCAGTTCTCATTACTACTATCCCCTACACCTGACTTTCCTCCTCAGCTCTCTCTTGCCTATTTATTGCCTGTCCCTACCTCCTCATCACAATCGACTTGAGAATGGTCCAAGACGGATCGAAACGTCGTCGTCCCTTCAATTTCTAGTGTGTGGTCTGGTCAACATACTTCAGCCAGGTTATTGTGACTCATCGCCTGCAGTGGGGATTAGCTTGGCTGAGCTGTGACGTCACTCGTCACTCTGTGGCTCGTCTGAGGTCATAGGTCAGGTCATTCCGCCAAGGATGAGGTCAGAGGTCAGGTCATTCCGCCAAGCATGAAGTCACATGCCAATCCCTAGTTCTGGAATGTAATACAGTCCTTATACCCGTTTTTTTTTTTTTGGAGAAGTTCCACTCGCCCTAAACGGTCCAAGAGCTACGCTGGCATTGGCCAATTATGATGGCTTAGGCATCTGTCTCCGCAGACAAAGGACCAACTCACCACATTGCTGGGCGAGGCTGGGTTCGTCATCCTGTAGTGGGCAGCAGCCAGTCCTCATCAACAAAGGCCAAAGTCCATTCCATCAACCCGCCAAACCCCAGCTGTTTATGAATGATAAACGGTGTACACACGACTCACAGCTGATGTCGTCCGAACACTTCCGGAACACGTGCTTCGCTGACGACTTTTGCTCGAATCACAACGCTGTAAATGCTTCACCCACGTACTACACATACAAATATTCGCCAACAGAACTTAAACACCTAACCTACGCCTAACTATACATAGAATTTGTATGAATAATAATATTAATTTGTATATGAGAACAAAGCATTTTTGAATACACAGTATGTTAAAACTGATGAGTGTGCGTCTGACCGCTGCTTTAACCAGCCTAGTGTGAGGACGGGATGGTGTGCTGAGACTGTCTGACCAAACCAGCTCAGCTTAAATGTTAAGTCATCACATCACCGATAAAAAAACACACACAAGACGCATTCAATTTCTCCGTCTCAAAAGAAAACATTTAAATCTCCTGCGACGTATTAATTGAGTTTATATGTCAACTGAGTTTGTGTAAACTGAGGCGAGATGGCGATGCTATATTAAGCATACTGGCGGTGCTTTAATAGCATATAAACACTACGCCAATTTGTTTACAAACAACGAACATTTGTAAAACACGTTTAGCATAAACAATAATATTTAATTTACACTAGTTAACAGCAGTTGAAAATGTATGAAAACCAAAGCGAATCGAAAACGTTTAGATGGAATCAAGGCTCAGAGGAGCTCAACAGCCCTTCACACACCTGTTGACAAATCTCCTTGAAACAATTGCCTTCCCGGGGGGGAGATGGGGGCACATGTCCAGTGAAATGGCAACACCGCTGACGGCTGAGGTGCCACTGAGTAAATAATGGTACTAAATTATCCCTCTGGTCGCGGGCAGGAAGATGTTAGCGCACACTCACACTCTCTCAAGAGTATATACCACCCTCACTCTCACTCCCTCACTCTCCTAGCTCACCCTTCACTCTCCTAGCTCACCCCTCACTCTCCTCACCCTCTCACTTACGCCAGCCCTCAGTAACATTAAGTATCCAGTCATCCAACAACCATTTTCCTTCCTGTTATCTTCTCCTCATATCAGTAAATAACTGTGAACATAATCGTCCAAAGTTCACCTCCCACACGCCCCAAACTGGATTTGTTTTGCTGCTTAAACTCAGCAACGTTTCTCGCTTACCTAAGCACGAATATAAACGTCGGAAGAATCTCCAAATATTTCTTATTAAACACTATATTAAAATATATATTTTAAAATATTTCTATTAAACACGACGAGCAAGACACGAGATCGTAGATTTCGCTGTACGACCCGAACCTCTCTCTCTCTCTCTCTCTCTGGGTGGATCCGGTGCCTGAATCCCTATAACACCACTTCCCGTCTTCACGGATTACTGGCAGCGATAACTATAAAGGAGTGAAAAGTGTGGAGGGAAGGGAATCCAGCACTTGTGTTAAGACCGGAATGGGGGAGACACGAGAGTGTGTCGTTGGTGTTCCTCAGACTCGGCTTCATGTTCTGATGCGATGCTCCTCTTTTTTTTTATAAGGGAGAGAATAGTACCAGGTTCGGTAGATTCTTGTTTTTGTTTCTAGGAAGATGGAGAGAAACCGAGAGAGAAATAGAGAGAAATAGAGAGAAACAGAGAGAAATAGAG
Source organism: Procambarus clarkii (assembly GCF_040958095.1). Taxonomy (NCBI): domain Eukaryota; kingdom Metazoa; phylum Arthropoda; class Malacostraca; order Decapoda; family Cambaridae; genus Procambarus; species Procambarus clarkii. The sequence continues at coordinate 2,237,957 of NC_091187.1, read as the reverse complement.
AGAAATAGAGAGAAACAGAGAGAGAAATAGAGAGAGAAATAGAGAGGGAAATAGAGGGAGAAATAGAGAGAGAGAGAGAGAGAGAGAGAGAGAGAGAGAGAGAGAGAGAGAGAGAGAGAGAGAGAGAGAGAGAGAGAGAGAGAGAGAGAGAGAGAGAGAGAGAGAGAGAGAGAGAGAGAGAGAGAGAGAGAGAGAGAGAGAGAGAGAGAGGCAGACAGAGACAGAGACAAAGAGAGGGCGATGATCCATTTCAATAGCCGACAGAGGCTGCCTTTTCTATGCTGGTAATAACTGCCATGTCGTATCTATCATACACATGTCTGAGGCTGCTGTCATTACTACTGTCTTTTGTCCTAACATTACAGTGTGTTGAGGGAGGGTGAGGCTTGCGGGCAGTGTGTTGAGGGAGGGGGAGGCTTGCGGGCAGGGTGTTGAGGGAGGGGGAGGCTTGCGGGCAGGGTGTTGAGGGAGGGGGAGGCTTGCGGGCAGGGTGTTGAGGGAGGGGGAGGCTTGCGGGCAGTGTGTTGAGGGAGGGGGAGGCTTGCGGGCAGGGTGTTGAGGGAGGGGGAGGCTTGCGGGCAGTGTGTTGAGGGAGGGGGGAGGCTTGCGGGCAGGGTGTTGAGGGAGGGGGAGGCTTGCGGGCAGGGTGTTGAGGGAGGGGGAGGCTTGCGGGCAGTGTGTTGAGGGAGGGGGAGGCTTGCGGGCAGGGTGTTGAGGGAGGGGGAGAGTAGTGTAAAGTACGACTACGACCGCGCGCACCAGCTGCCAGCTGGCACTCCCTGGAGTGCCAGCCGACAGCTGGTGCGCAGGTGTGTAGTCGCACAGGTTTTTGGGGGATTTTCCCGGAAGTTTTGGCATGTTTCGAACGCGTGTGAGCGTGTTGTGTTTGGGTATGTGGTCATGAAAGAGGGGAGGTCATGTTGATGAGTGCCAGGTGGTGCGCGAGGTCACCGTCCCAGCGCGGGTGTCTAGTCACAGGGGTTTGGGAATTTCCCGGAAGTTTGGCGCGTGGCGGACTTGAGTGGCGGGCGAGCAGGTGCGGTCCCCCACCCCGCGCGCGCGCGGGTGTAGTCCTCGGGGGTTAAGGTGAGTGGTCAGGAAAGATTGGAGATCTTGTTGTGTGAGAGTAAGTGGTGGAGTAAGAGGAAGGAGTGAAATGAATATGTGTGTTTAGCAAGTGATAGAGTAAGAAAATAGAAGGAAGATGGAGGAAGGAGTAAAAGAGTTGATCGTGAGTTAGTGTGTAGAGGAGAAGGCAACACAGCCTGTTATGTTGTTTTGGGATGGGAGCTGGATGGAGTTTCCCCTTCGTCTGGAGAGAGTGCTCTGGGGCCATTACGTGGTTAGACAAACCATTAGCTCCCCGACAGGAAGTCGCAAGTGCGAGAGGAGGGTATGAGAGAGCACGCTCCTGCGGAAGTGGGGGGCCCTTTGTCTTCAGAGTGGAGATGTTCGTCCCACGACGACTTCCCATACACTGTGGATTCCGGTAAGGAGGCGCGAGGTACATACGACAGATCCACACCTGCCAGCCATCAATCAATCACTCTTACCCCTCATCCCCACCCGCTCCCATACCATCAACCATTGTTCCGTGCATTCTCTTTTAGTATGTGTAAGCTATATCGCAACGTGATCAACATGGTGAGAGCAATAACGAGGGAAAAGTAAACACATTATATAAATTTATTCCGCGATGGG